>NW_026291930.1:0-27290 GCF_023091745.1 Budorcas taxicolor | reverse complement strand
AACAATGGAGATTATTTGTGAAACTTTTACAAATACTAGGGACTAACTGCATGACTTTTAAAACAATGAGAATTATTTGTAAAAAATTTATCAACAATAGGGCTATTTGTAAGATTTGCCCTTTTATTTATTGCATACTTTAAATAATTTAAATATTATTCATGAGAATTAATCTCATAACTTATCGTACTTACTGCGTAAAATATACCACTAGATCAAAGGCCAAGTCATAAGAAATTAAATTGTTAAAGACTACGGGTAGCGATTGGTATACTGAAATATATTTGGACATGAATGAAATGGGTCAAGGAATGGAATGAAATTGAGAATGAATTAAAATTGGGAATGAAATAAATTTAGAAATGCGAATAACATACTTGATATGTTCTAGGAATGAAGAGTAGTAATGAGAATCCCTTGTAAAATATGACATGATTTTCATTTTATTATTATAGTATTGGAAATAAAATAAACATGAATATAATCATAAACAAAATAAACATAATAAATAACAACAACAACAACAACAACAATAATAATAATAATAATAATAAAATAAAAATAATAATAACAACAACAACAACAAAAATTATTATTATTATTATATTTTGTATTATTATTATTATTTTTCTTTTTCTTTTTATCATTATTATTTTACTTTATTATTATTATTATTATTATTATTATTATTATTATTATTATTATTATTATTATAATTACTACTACTACTACTACTACTAATAATAATAATAATAATCATCATTTTAATCAATAATTTTATTTTTAATTTTTAATTTTATTATTTATTTATTTATTTATTATTATTATTATTATTATTATTATTATTATTATTTCAATCAATATTATTATTTCATTATTTATTATTTTTATTTTTATTATTTTTTTATTTTATTTTATTGATTAATATTATTATTATTACTTTTATTTTTATTTTTATAATAATAATAATAATTATTATTATTATTATTTACTAATAATAATTATTATATTTCTTTATTATTATTATTATTAGTATTTTATAATAATAATAATAATTATTATTATTATTGTTATTTTTATTATTATTTTTGTTATTATTATTATTATTATTATTATTATTATTATTATTATTATTATTATTATTATTATTATTATTATTATTATTATTTAAATATGGGGGTATGACAGTCAAGTTCATTCCAAACACGAGGGAATGACGCATTTCCAAGTGTTTGCTATGGAATGGTTATTGCTATATACGCGAGAATGAGATTTCAAGTTCATTACTTCACACCAAGCATGAGAATCGAAAAGAGTTGGAATGTTATTTCGGTCCAAACCTCATTCAATATACCAATTGCTACCTAAGTACTTGTGGGTTGAATATTTCATTTATGAATTGATAATATCCAACTTTCATTATAATCATGTAAAAAGGCCTTATGTGTTCCCATCTTAAATGGTAGGCTACCATTAGATAATGGAAAATAGGCCATGGCCTCAAGGTCAAGACTTAGTGTGGGACCAAGAGGTTGGTATAGATATTTCTCCTAGAAGTAGCATTGGGGCGATGAGTCTTATCCCCACACCCTACTCATCACCCAAATGAATACCCCACTTTGCCTTTGCTTACTTCGACTCTATTCCTGTAACGCCCCGATCCTTCACGGAATCAGCACCATTAATAACAATCCGACCCTAACTGTAACACCATGATCCCTCTCGAGACCGGAAGTTCTATCAATCAATCTAATCACAACCCAATTCCAAACCCGGACAAAATTTTTAGGGAAAACGGACGGAGTCTCCCCTGATTCTAGGCATAAAAGCAAAACCTGCAATAGCATATAAGTGGACCAGCACCGTATCCAATTATACAAACACTTCAAGGCCATCCGAGCCATGGTTCTCAACAAGAGAACACAAGTAAATATACATTTCCAGTTTAAAAGCTAACCTATCTCTTCTTATCTTTGACAAGTACATTCAAGCTTCACAATTAAACCATACTAACATATTGCATAAAATAGACTATCATACCATTCTATTAAACCTAGTTAAGTTAATTACATAACTTTTAACACAATACAAACAATACATGAAAACATACATCTCATGAAAGTAAAATATTTACATCTTTGACAACTCAAACCACATAGCACGCAAGGCAACTCTTCAAGCACGATCTATCACATAACCACGAACTTTCCAGCTAACATGGCATTTCCTGAAATGTGGTGGTGAGGAGTGAGTATACTCAACACGTATACTCAGTGAGGGCGAAATAGATATCGAGGTGGAGAGAAAGAAAGTCGTGCAATGCAAATAAGACAATTAAGCAATATATCCAATAAGAACAATAATCAATATAATCAACAATACAATAACAATTAAAGAAGCATTAACACAACCATTCAAAGCTATACCACACTCTGAAGGCTATGGTTCACTCATACGAGCAATGTACCATTTCACGAGTAATACATCAATCTCAAGCTTGATGTTGACAACGATGACAATAACCACGCAACCACCTTATAACTTCCATTGGGTGTACTCCGGATGTACCCCGACACATCTACGACCCAAATCTCCCAGGGCGGCACCCCTAGTGAGAATGGGAATAGGACACGGAGCTAGAGCAAACCAACCCTGACAGCCCGAGACTGCCCAGAGAGGCCCATCACTCACGCGCCTGACACTATGCAATGGAATACGAGATACAAGCAATAAACAAGCGATAGCACGAAAGTGCAGATTAGTGACGATAAACAAGATATCAAGCATTTACAATCAATAATAGCAATCAATTAACTTTTCAAGCATGATTATCATTAATATCAACAATAACATCAATCAAACAAGTAATAGCAGTTCAAACACGAAAACGACAAATATCACTATTCAATCTCTAACTTCCAAAGGCAATTATGAGCAAACGAGCTACAGGATTAGGAAACCGATTTCACTACATTCACTTAGGTACTACAAGGCACGTTTCTATATCACGAAACCTCACTTTCCCAGCCGAAGCCTGAAAGTCCACCTACTGCATTTGAACTACAGCTATGCTAACCGGTCGCTCAATCAACGCCACTACAGCGCCAAAAGTGCTTCCATGCCCTCAATAGCAAAACCCCCAACTCAATTCGAGCATGGTCAACTCTTGGTCAAACGGCCCCTTTACGTTTCTTTGTCTAATTTTCAATTTTAACAAAGGCCAGTCCATTTTTATTGCACATTTTATCTTTCTATCAGCAATGGCACCTATCCAAATCAAGAAATCGCAATTCGGATAAAAAACCCAAAAAGCTAGGGTTTTACTATTTATTTTTACTATTCACGTTCTTCCCTAATTTCAATTTGCATTTCTAGCCGTAAAAATCGCTAAATAACTAACAAGCAATGCTTTACGAACCCTAAAGAAGCAATTCCAAGCAATTTCAAGCATTATAACGAAATAAATATCAAATCTGAAAATTTGAAACAAAAATCAAATTCGAATATAAATGCACAAAAGTGTGAAAACCCTCACAGTGATTGAAGGAGAAGACCCGCAAGAACCTTAGCCACGATCCTTGCTCGATTCCAAGCATGATTGCACAAGAAAAATGGAACCAAAATTTTTTTTCCCTTGGGAGCTTCGGCCATGGGGGGAGGGACTTGGGTGGTATTTTTGGTTTTGTTTTTGAGTTAATTTTGCCTTGTTTTTATTTTATAAGGTGACAAGGGCAAAATGGTAAAAAGGCAAGGTCAAATTCAAGTTAAAAATGGTCAAATTAGCTTATTTTGATGCCATTTAATCCAATTCAAGTTAAAACAATGCAATTTTAATGAAAACCAACTAAAACTAGCTAAATTAAACTAGAAACGCTATTCACAAAATCCGAGAAATATTGTTCAAACTTTCATTTTCGAAATGTTATGATCGAACGGTCAATAAACGATCGCAAATCAAATGATGAGCAATAATATAAAACTATAATTTTTTTGAAAAGTAGAATAGTAGAATAGTTTAAAATTCACTCCGACTCGGAGTTACTTTTCTCATTTAATTGAAAACCGAGTAATTAAATGCAAGAAAATAAAACCGATTATTAAAATAATCAAAATAATCCATATTCATTTAAAAATAATTAATTTAACTATTTCTAGAATATTTTAAAGAATATGAAATTAATGCTAGGATACGAATGAACAAGTTAGTATAAACACGTAATCAAATGCAATTAAATACTAACATTTAAGATGACACTTAATTAAATACAAGAAAGTAAATCCAATTTCTATAAATAATAAAAATAGGTAATAATCTTTTAAATTAATCAACATAAAAATTATTTGAATATTTTTAAAAGAAATATCAAAATAGTTAAGAATGGATGATTTAACTAATTAAACCCTTAATTAAATGTAGTCAAATGCTATTAAATGCATGCCGGATTCAGGTAATCACATCCTTCCCCTCTTAAAACAATTGCGTCCTTGCAATTCTTCTTCCAATAAGACTCAACATCATCTGAAATCCAACTCTGACCACTCTTCATTGGTTGCTGAGCAAAACACCGATTAAGATACTCGTAGGAAAACCCCAATAGAAATCTCAACCAAGAATGCCGAGAAAATACCAACTAAAGACTGAAGCAGGGATACTGTAGATAAAATTAACATCACATATTAATGACAAGAAGGATGCCGAAGAAATACCCCACATACAAATCTCCAGTAGAAGTTCAACAAGTACCAAATAGGGAAGTCAAAGATAGCCAGAGTAGATGCATCACGTATATGACCAAACTCCAAGACCTCATCACCATTTGTCGAGTGCAAACTTATATAACTTACCACCAAGAAAGCCCAAAATATTCCACAGCATACCGTAAGCAATATGAGATAATAAGTCTGAACAAGATTCCAAGTGTAAGACTTCCAATAAGTGCCATCAAGGAAAATACTAGTAGAATGCCCACTAAGAATTCCACAGAATACCGTAAGTAGTACTATACAATAAGTATGATAGGAATTCCAAATACCAAACCTACTAAGGAACACTAAAGAAAATACCCGAAACAATGCTCTAGTAAGAAAGTACCAAGGATTGCCCAATAAGTAAGTATTAAATAAATGGCCACTAAGAATTCTAGAGAATACCATTGAAGAATTTCCAATAAGGGATGCCAGTAACACACCAATAAAGACCGAGACACATATGCCATAGATAATACCATGCAGTAAGTCCGATTGAAACCCCAATAGCCAAGTCCACCGAGAAGTGCCAACAAAAGTTTCCAAAGAATACCCAATAAGAAAACCAAAGAATGCTCCAGAGAACAACCAAATAGAACCCCAAAAGAAAGCTATTCTTTCACAACTGTTAAGCACAGAGGAGGACCTTAGAGATTCGCCAATAACTGAGCTCCAAAAGCAAACACCAACTCCCAAATAAAGGCTAGTCAAATACTGCTCATTCCCGTCAATCCACATAACTTGGAGGGCCTGCTACTAACCACTTCTCTTCATGGGGAGAAAGAAGTCTTTCTTACCATTTCAACAGTACATGTATGAATGCCAAGATATCACATTTATACATACATGCCTTAGACTATTATGCAAGCAAGTTTATAAAAGAGTTTATAAAACAGTTTAATCATCAAAGTCATTCAAACATGACAATCAAGTCAAGCACAACATAATCAATTCAAATCACGGCATAACCAATTCAAGACATTCCAATACACACATTACAAGCAATACTTCAGACAAATAACAATTCACGAGGTTGATTCGATTCGCGATGCCAATTCGATACACGAGTAGTAACTTCACTTCACGTAACACACCTTTAGCACATATCACAGAACTATATCACATAGGTACACACACTCAAGTTAAGACACACAATCTCACATACATGCACACACTTTTAAGACATACTTAACAAGCACACATTCAAGGATCACTACCCACCAGACCGAGGACCCTGTCCCAGCTTATGACCTAAACAAGCTCTGATACCACCTGTAACACCCCGATCCCTCTCGAGACCGGAAGTTCTATCAATCAATCTAATCACAACCCAATTCCAAACCCGGGCAAAATTTTTAGGGAAAACGGACGGAGTCTCCCATGATTCTAGGCATAAAAGCAAAACCTGCAATAGCATATAAGTGGACCAGCACCGTGTCCAACCATACAAACACCTCAAGGCCATCCGAGCCTTGATTCTCAACAAGCGAACACAAGTAAATATACATTTCCAGTTTAAAAGCTAACCTATCTCTTCTCATCTCTGACAAGTACATTCAAGCTTGACAATTAAACCATACTAACCTATTGCATAAAATAGACTATCATACCATTCTATTAAACCTAGTTAAGTTAATTACATAACTTTTAACACTAAATACATACAATACATGAAAACATACATCTCATGAAAGTAAAATATTTACATCTTTGACAACTCAAGCCACATAGCACGCAAGACAACTCTTCAAGCACGATCTATCACATAACAACGAACTTTCCAGCTAACATGGCATTTCCTGAAATGTGGTGGTGAGGAGTGAGTATACTCAACACGTATACTCAGTGAGGGCAAAACAGATATCGAGGTGGAGAGAAAGAAAGTCATGCAATGCAAATAAGACAAGTCGTGCAATGCAAATAAGACAATTAAGCAATATATCCAATAAGAACAACAATCAATATAATCAACAATACAATAACAATTAAAGAAGCATTAACACAACCATTCAAAGCTATACCACACTCTGAAGGCCATGGTTCACTCATACGAGCAATGTACCATTTCACGAGCAATACATCAATCTCAAGCTTGATGTTGACAACGATGACAATAAGCGCGCAACCACCTTATAACTTCCATTGGGTGTACTCCGGATGTACCCCGACACATCTACAACCCAAATCTCCTAGGGCGGCACCCCTAGCGAGAATGGGAATAGGACACGGAGCTAGAGCAAACCAACCCTGTAATACCCCGATCCCTCTCGAGACCGGGAGTTCTGTCAATCGATCTAATCACAACCCAAACCAAACCCGGGCATAATTTTCAGGGAAAACGGATGGAGTCTCCCCTGTTTCTAGGCGAAATGTAAAACCTGCGATAGCATATAAGTGGACCAATACCATGTCCAAACATTCAAAACCACCTCAAGGCCATCCGAGCCTCGGTTCTCAACAATTTAAACTCAGCAAGTATACATATATTTCCAATTTAAAAGCTAACCTATCTCTTTTCATTTTTGACAAATACATTCGAACTAGATGGTTAAACCATACTAAGCTACTGCATAAAATAAACTATCATGCCATTCTAACTCTTTTCCTTTGGACATTACAGACATGCATTGAAGTTAAGCTATGCTAACTGATTACATAAACTAGCTTATCAATTCACCTCAGCTACTTAGCTAAATTTAAATTACATTTCTTTTGACAATAAATACAAACAACATATGAACATACATCTTTACAAACTTCGACACTCAAGCCACATAGGCACGCAAGACAACTCTTCAGGCAACGAACTTTCACGAAATCACGAACTTTCCAGCTAACATGACATTTTCTGAAATGTGGTGGTGAGGAGTGAGTATACACAACACGTATACTCAGTGAGGGCGAGACAGATATCGAATTGGAGAGAAAGAAAGTCGTGCAATGCAAATAAGACAGTTAAGCAATATAACTGATAAATAAGCAATCAAGACAAACAATCAATACAATAAGCAATTACTGAAAGCATTAACACAACCATTCAAAGCTATACCACACTCTGAAGGCTATAGTTCACTCATACGAGCAATGTACCATTTCACGAGCGATACATCAATCTCGAGCTTGATGTTGACAACGATGACAATAAGCGCGCAACCACCTTATAACACCAGTTTGGAATTGTAACGCCCTGATCCCTCACGAGACCGGGACTCCTATTTATCATGCTATTCTCACCCAATTCCAAACCCCGGGCACAAAATTTTAGGGGAAAAACGGACGGAGTCTCCCCTATTTATAGGACAATACTGTTACCTGCAAATAGCCACTCAAGACTTTTGAACTATAACAACAACTTATCTACTAATGTCTCCAAAGCTAAAACCCAATCACAAGGCCATCCGAGCCTTGGAGTAACAACATTCTACTAAAGCACACAAGCATGCGAGATAAGTTGGTTTTAGTCATAAGTAATTAAATACAATGAAATTCTAAGTTTCATATGAAGATTAACTAACACTCCAAGCATGCAAGGGAAATTAAAGTCTAGAATTCATTATTACAATCCAACAACTTTCTTTAACATCCTAGTACACATCTACTAAACATATATATACAAGACTCCAAAGCCTCAAAATACATTTTTAACAAGAACTCCACGCAAGAAGCACATAAAATCCACCTCAGCACACAAAGTCACGGATTCTGATCTACGTAAACTTCCTCTTCTTCTATCAGCTGAGGATTCACCTCAGCTTCACCTGAAACATATTAAATGAGGAATGAGCAACAAAGTTGCCCAGCGAGGGAGGTGATGCAGTATGCCAACGTGCAATATGATATGCAACACAAGAAAACATATATAAGCCACGTAAACCAACAAGACAATAAGCCAAGCAATTAATCACTTAAAAAAAGGATACGGTTCCACTTCCAAGTCTTCATCCACGAGCCGCGATCCACGAGTATCACGAATATGCCGGCAAACCCCAAACACCACAATTGGGATACTCCGGATGTATCCCGATCCTACGACCCTTTCTCCCGAGGTAGGTCCATGCCCAGCAGGTGAACCACGCCTCTGGGGTAGTGGAGTATGCCTCAGCGAGAAGGGAATAGGCACCATGGTAGTCGAGGGAGCACGGCAAGCCCGATGCCGCCCGTGTTTCTCGACGCTACCATGTCCGATTTAGGTTGCGCAACCCAATACAAGTCACAAACAATCAATATAACACATAACACGTAAGAGGGACGACAAAGTAGGCCGCCCTCGCATATATGCACGATAAAAGTTCATATAAGCACGATATTAACTTTAAGATACCAAAAGTAACAATCAACACAACTAACTCCAATAATCTACTCAAATAACTTAAATACATCTTAAATAATCAATGCAAGGTATTACTAACACACAACAAGTTCCAAATGCAACTAAAATGGCTAAAACTACATTTCCCCTTTCTTTAACCGAGCTTTCTTTCTCTTAAGCATGGTTCGAGATTCTCAATCCTACCCTAGTCTTTCTATATTCCTAATTAAGCTTAAAGGTACCCTTTAAAGTCATAAAAACTCATTTTTGAAGCAAAAGTTCGGGAAGGCCCCGAACGGGTTTGAACTATAGCCATACTAACCGAACCCCAATTTCGCGAAACGAAAGCACCAAAGGTGCTTCCTTAACTCAAGGATACCCAAATCGATGCCCAAATTTGCCCGGATTGCCTAACGTGCAAAACCCCCTTTTTAAAGTAAGCGATTTATGCACTAAAGTTCAAATTCGAGTGATTCAACCTAACGTGGCTTTTCAATTACCTTCCTTAGGGTCTAGAGCACCTAAATGAGGCATCAATTCAAGCCAATTAACAAATTATATAATAAAAAAAAAACCCTAAATTTTCGGATTTTACTATTCACTGCACTATTCATCACCTCTTTGATCAATTTCAAGTTTCAACCATTAACTTTGCTATCAAACCTCAAAAGTTAACTCTATAGGCATCAAATAACTCATAGAAAGCATTCATAACAAGATATATAGCTATAATTGACAATTCAATAAAATTGAATATGTGCATATAAACTTTAACTCAAGCAAATAAGACTCCCTCACAATTTTGAAGATGTAGAAGCTTTGTTGAAGGTCCTAAGTTGCTCCAAAATCCTCTCAAGATCAATCTAGGAGCTCAAGTGCATGGATGTTGAAGCAAAATTCTCTCCTTTCCTCTCTTGAAGTGGACGGCCAAATGGGGGGGACATGGAGGGAATTTTTGCAATTGTTTTGAGAGCTAATATGTTATGTGGCTTTTAATTGATGAGTTAGTTGTTTTATGTGATGTATATAATTAATTTCCTAAGCTTATTAATCTCAAAAACTTAATCAAACTAGGCCAAAATGCAATTTCAATTATTCTTAGTTGCAAATGTTACTATTCTTACGTAACACTATTCAAAGCTCACGGAAAATATTTTTCAAACGCATACTCCTAAGCTCGAAAGTTCAAAACGAAAATTCCTTGGTTCCTTTAACTTGCCAAATCCAACCACCAATCCATAGAAATGCTACAAGACGAAATCGGTCAACTAGTCGAGAGCATAAATGGGTGGGAGAAAGATGAGCACTCTGTTCAACCTGTCATGAGTTCACAAGACCAATGTAGTTTAGTTCATCACGAAACTATCCAAAACCAGGTTGTTGAGGAAATAGAAGTGTTTAGTGGAGATAATAAGAGTAGAAAGTGTAACCCTAGAAATGAGGTAGACAACATGTCTGAGGCACACATTCCGAAATGGCAAAGCCAGCCATCACTTTGGAATCAAGAATTTTTTTTTCAAAACTTTGAAAGTCAAATCCCTGCACCTTTTCAATCTGAATCTTCTATTGACCTTATCCTTAATCTTTTCAAAAAAAATGATCAAAAAAATGATTTGATTAACTCTGCTCTTCCCAAATCCAATGACAAGTATGACCAACTCTATCAACTTGCCGAATCTAATGCTTGCATGCTTCAATCTTTAGATCAACATATTCAGTCTGTTATGAACCCCTTTGATGAAACAACATGTGAACTGTCTAATGAAATGAGTGAGATTATTTGGGAGAAATCTGATAGGAAAAATGAATTCGAGGAAATGCCTCACTTAGAAGGGAAGAAAAACCTTAGTAATGTCCTGACTCAACCCGACTTTGATTTCATTTCAAGGAAGATGAGTGTACACACTTCCTTAGAGTCTTCACTCTTTCAAGACGAGTCTATTGAGTCTACTTTCATTCCTCCATCCTTCTTGATACCTGAAGAAGATGTTAATGAGATTGACCAATGTTTACATCAAGTAGGAGAAGCTAATGAGAATGAACGACTTTTATATCGAATTGACCAACAGAATGAGTATGATGCTTCTATGTCCTTTCCAACTGGCTTTAACTTTGAAAAAGAAGCTTCAACACCTATTCTCTTTCCTGTTGAAAGTCATCTTACTTCTTCATTGAATGAGTTTTCCCCTTTTGTGGAACTCAATTTGGGACACAGTGATTTACAACACAAAATAGCCCTTGTTGACATAACCATGAACATTCCCACACACATCACATTGGGATGGGATTTGTCACCTTTTCATGGTGACTTGGAAAAGGCATGTTCTATAGGAACAATGAACCATTATCTATTGCATGATCCTTTTCCATTCAAAATCTGTACTGAAACGATTATCAGGCAATATGTGCCGAAAAGCTTTAAACATAGATTGCTTTAACATTGGTGCCCGGCTGAGGGCGTAAAACTCAGTGCTACTAGGAGGCAACCTAAACTTTTAAATGCTTTTGTGTGTTTTTTTCCCTTGTCTGTGTGATTTTATGGTTTCTTTAGTCCTCCGTATTTATTTTTGCTTACGTATTTATAGGAATTTTGTTGAAATCCTGCTGCGTGCTTGTAGCAACATGTTCATAATTGTTTAAACTAATGATATTCTTACCTGCTATGTCTATTGATCTTTAATGAGTTGCAGAATGATCCATCTTTTCACAAAGATAAGTAGACTCATTCTTTTACATCAAACATTTTATTGCTACAAATCAGGTGATCTCTTTCTTACTACTATATTTCTCTGTATACCTAATGAACATGTGCTAAAGGGTAAGCAAACAACAGGTTTGAGGATGTAGCATTTGTCTGTGTGATTTTACTTACATATTGTACTCTCATTGTTTGACATTGTCATTTGCTTGAGGACAAACAAAGTTTCGGTGTGGGGGTACATCTTGAATTTCATGATAAAATTTTCAAAAATATGTAAGTAAAATACTATTTTGTTGATCATTGTTTATGAGATAATTTTCAATAATCAATCAGTTAACATCATTTCAACAACATAACATTAATTAATCAATTAACAACTCAACAACTAAGTTGGATGACAAAGTAGGCCATCCAACTTAACATGCATTAAACCACTCAACCAAACCCGAATCTAACCAACAACAACCCATGATTCAACCACTCAAACACCACCCAAACGACTAAAGACATTATTTCAACATTTAAAGAAAACTACTCAAACTTCTAAAAGTCATAACTTACAATCTACTAATCCAATACCCTCCAAACTAGTTTCTATCACTCACCCCACTCAAGCAACTACATTGGCCCCCTCGAAAACCAACCACAATCCATCCATTACAAGCCCAACAACCCTAAAACCTCAATGCACCATGGCTGAAATTTTTGGACTTTCATTACGACATCACAATCAAAATTTCGGCATTATAACATTACTACCACGTATTTAACAAACTTTTAGAAGCTAACAGCAATCAATTCCAACCACCGTAACTCCATTAAATCAACAACAAGCCAATAACTCAATTTTAATACCCGAAAAATAGAAATACATGCTACAACCGTTCAAAACTTATATAAACGCATACAAATGATCCTTAGCATCCACTGAGCAATATTATAACATCAATTCAATATTTCAACGGCTAAAAATTCAATTATATGAATTAACATAAAAATAGCATTTGAGATCTAGAATTTTTCTCTCACCTTTGATGAAAACTAAGGCTAGAAATAGGTAGAATGAATGCCCAACAAGCAAAATCAAGCTTTGAATGACTCAATTCGGCTTTGAATGACTCAATTCGGCTTTGAAATGCAAAATCTATGAGAACAATACTTTGAAAAATCATGAAAATGCCTTCATATTTCTCCTATAAGGAGCCACGGTTTTGTGTGTGTTTTTGGGGTATTTTTGGCTGATTTTTAATGTGTGTTGATAGTTATAAGCAAAGGTCAATGCAAGATAAGTTGGTCAAAGTTGAAACACTTAGTTATTTTTAGTTGTTTTAGCCAAAAATAGTAAATAAAATACTATCTAACTTATACTATATATTTAGTAGGACTATTTTTGAGGATCACTAATATTCATATGCATATATTTACATACAGTTGAAATAAAACACTTATTTTTGCAAAAGACGATGAAAAGTCATATTATTTATTTTTTAAATGTCTTTTAAATGCATTTTTCAATGGTGCCATTTTAGAAATATTTAAAATGAAAAACAATTTGTATTTAATATATGCTAGGTCAATGAAAGTCAACACAATAATCGTTTTGAGCAGAAATCACTATTTAAGCTTAAAAACATACATTTTCGCCCGTACAATCTATTTAAATTACTAATTAGTTTCAGAAATAATTTTTATTAAAATACGGGTCTATTAATAATGGAGGACTAGGTTTTAAGACGTTTAAAACACCAGTGTAAAAATTTTAGCGGATGTGTGTTTAAAATACTATTCACAAAAACTGACGATAAAATTTCCGATGCCGATTTTGATGAAAATTTCATGAATGCACACATAGCATGTAATAGGAATAAAAAACATAGAATTAGCGCATTCTAATTCTAATAATACATATACAGGTCAAAACACAAAATTCCACGTATAGATAAAATTTGGGGTTTCACATTCTTCTCCCCTTAAAATAATTGCATCTGCGCAAATCTCAAACTGACAGACAACTAAGTCCTGAATCATTACACTTTAACAATACTTCTCCTAGTTCCCATTTATCTCTTAGGATGACACCTAAACAAAGACCTCAGAAAGAAACAAACTCTGTTGACTGCAAGATGATTAACACAATACCAAAACAATCCTCAATTCATAATTCACTCCACCTAATATCATATTACATATGAAAGAAATCGCAACTCCAAGGGCTTTATGAACACCCCGAGGGTTTTAAAACTCATTCACAATAACATAAATGATTACTGATCAAGGAAATATCTGAAAAGTGACATTGGTCAGAATATGGCTGTTATGAAATTTACAAGGAAATAAGGATATGAAAAGTCATATTCGAACCAACAATCAAGTGAACAAGAGGTCAAACAAGTTAGAGAATCAAGAGGCTAATAGTGTAATAAGAAAGCACAATAACTAGGATATGGAATGTCTCAGCACCTATCAGTTAAATAAGTATGAACAAAGGATGATGACAAGTCAAAACAGTGCTGAGTATGTTGAACAAACATTCCTAAACAAGTAAACATTTCAATTCTCGATGATTGTTCAAGGAACCAACAAGTAAGTTGTACTTGAGGTGAAATGAAATTAATAAATAAGAGATGCTTAATTCAATAGAAAATACGAGTGTCAATATAATGAGTATCTCAGCACGCAATAACCAAACAAGTACAAATAAGAAATGACAGTGCTGAGTATATTGAATGAACAATTATAAGCAAAGTAATGGCTCAGGATTTAATACTAAAACAATAGGATTCACAAGGATTAACAAGAATGATAATGATGTACTTAAGTAAGGAGTACATCAAGCCAGTGAAATTCGAATAAGTAAAATGGTATACCAAAGGAGAAATTACTTTCAAATGAATAGTAATAGGATGAAATGAAATATTGAAACCAACGGCTGGAGATATAGAATGAAATATAGAAGTCTCAAACCTTAACTCCAATAAGCGGTATTGCTATAAGAAGCAAAAATGAATGTTAAGAATATAAACAATGTCAAATGAGTATAGGATCCATTAATCCAATAAGTAAAACTTTCAAGAAACAATTGATATGCTAAAAAAGTGTAACTCTCTCTCAAATAAGTAAGAATAGAGTAGAAAAGAATAATAAGAACAATAGAATTAGGAAGCACAAAAAGGGTATCTCACCTACACACTTAAACACTAACAAGTCAAATCGTACAATCTATCTCTCCCCAAAACAAGACACTAAGAAGATCTAGAGAACCTGAGGAGTCATACAATCACTCCAAAATTTACATTCCGCACCAGACCAATCACTAAAAAAAAAAAGATAAATCACCGATTACCCAACAGGATTGACTGATGAAGACTCCAAAATCTGATAATACAATACAGATTCATACTAACCCATTATAACACAAGAGAATCCCCAATCAACAATTTAGAAAGTCATACCACCTAGAACTCAAAAGCTCGATGTAGGCAAGTAAATGTTCAGTTACCAAAATGCATTCCTATTTCCTCAAATAATTCTATCTCCCAACAATTACATCTTTGATTAAAGTAACTTTAGTTGGAAATCACTCTAATTGGCTCAAAGGTTTAAAGATCAAAACTCCAAAATAAACTTTGATAAGATAGTAATCCCAAGTAGTAGAAACATATACATGTTATACTACACTTCATTTCATTCACAAATATACATCACCAATTCCTCAAATAAATTCATTCTAAAATAACCTCAAGAAAGTATAATCTGAGTTGAGACTACAAAAGTGTCTAATCACAACCTCACGGAAACCTTAACTTATGAGCAATCTCCAAGTAATAACAAGTTAAACATGGCAAGAAAAGTAAATATAATCATCAAGATACATTGATATTTCCTCGAACAACTTCATTCTTGCTAAAGAAACATCAAGAATAGATCCATTAAACTGAGACTAAAATCCATAAGTATAATAATCAAGATCTCAATGATAAACTATCAAAATAATAATAACTCAAAATCACATCCTACCTCTGGTTCCGAAAGTTCTTGCAGCTATCTTTACTTCACCGAAAAGAGTCACCCACAATTATAGCATATATACAAGTATATCTCATGAAAACAAATACAACATATTACATGATTATCATATATTACAACATTATTACATAATGCACAATTCAACACATAGAAAGCCAATATCACATAAACATGTTATATTACGGAAGTAAGTTATAAACAATTAAAGTCACATATGCAAAAACTTCACATAAGACAAGTTGATCATGTAACTTATTGAGCACCTAAAGCATGTTGTTTCACATAAGCTAGTTATAACCAATTAAAACCACATAAACAACTAACTTCACACAAGGCACTTTGATCACATAAAACACAGTTGTCACATAATACACATTAATCACATAATGCACATTGGCTGCAAACAACACATTGAGTATGTAAGGCACATTGTCATATAAAACATATTGACCACTTTAGTTTACTTAACATATAAGGCATATTGATCACATAGAAAGTTAGTCACATAAGTAGATTAATCACATAAACATATTAACATGTAATCACTTTTCACTTAGTACATGCATTCATGTTAAGACCTCTACCCACATTCCGAGGATACCTCAGCTGACAGCTAAACATGCGCTCTGATACCACTTAATGTAATGCCCTCAACTTAACCCCACCTGCAATCAGTTAGGACGCAATGGAATTTTGACAGTATTACAACAGTAACATGGACATCAGGGCTCTAAACCAACCCTTTAGAACATCATACGACCAACTCCACAAATTACCAACCAACTCCACAATCAGGTTATCAACATACAACGCAACCGAAATAAACTTTAAACATTCTTTCACCATTTCATCCATAAGTTATATGCCTCCGTTCCAACATCATACATAAGTTATATTATACATTGCATAATAGATTATACACTAGTCTAGCAACCAAATCATGTTCAAAGAAAGACTACTAAACTAGCATAGTATAAATCTTATAATTAAGTAAGTTATACAATATAACATATTACAACAACTAAGACAAACTCATGGCAACGACTCCGGCATATAAGACTCGTCCACATAAAGCATATTCTCAGCTTCTTGAGGCACGTACCTGTATTCTTGTTCTGTAACACTTGTATGCATATAACGAATGAGAGTGAGCTTATATAAAATAAGCCCAGTGATGATTTGATAGATCTTTTACAAGTATTTACTATACTCCTTGGAAATCATCCTTCGAGTAGTAAACACATAATAAACATCAATAGCAATATAAGCACAACAATGATAATAACCAATCAATAAAGCATACTCTAGTTGGTGTGGCTCTAAACGCCATCACGATCTCAACCATCTTCTTATAACTCCCCATTACTCACACACCCGAGGTATCTTATTAGCCCCTCCCTCCATGGCACCTCCGCCTATGCGAGTTGGGGGTAGTCTATGATAGTCATGCCGTTATCAACTCGACAGCCCAACGCTGCCCGAGAGGTAGCACACACATACCAAGACTCATGACAATAATAATAATAATCATTCATATCACAGGAAGACAACAAAAGTAGGTTGCCTATCTCCCGGCTTCATCAATAATCAATCAGTTAACATCATTTCAACAACATAACATTAATTAATCAGTTAACAACTCAACAACTAAGTTAGATGACAAAGTAGTCTATCCAACTTAACATGCATTAAACCACTCAACCAAACCCGAATCTAACCAACAACAACCCATGATTCAACCACTCAAACACCACCCAAACAACTAAAGACATTATTTCAACATTTAAAGAAAAACTACTCAAACTTCTAAAAGTCATAACTTACAATCTACTAATCCAATAACCTCTAAACCAGTTTCTATCACTCACCCACTCAAGCAACTACATTATCCCCCTCGAAAACCAACCACAATCCATCCAATAAAAGCCCAACAACCCTAAAACCTCAATGCACCATGGCTGAAATTTTTGGACTTTCACTACGACATCACAACCAAATTTTGGCATTACAACATTACTATCACATATTTAACAAACTTTTATAAGCTAACAACAATCAATTCCAACCACTGCAACTCCATGAAATCAACAACAAGCCAATAACTCAATTTTAATACCCAAAAAATAGAAATACATGCTACAACTGTTCAAAACTTATATAAACACATACAAATGATCCTTAGCATCCACTGAGCAATAGTATAACATCAATTCAACATTTCAATGGTTAAAAATTCAAATATATGAATTGACATAAAAATAGCATTTTGAGATCTAGAATTTTTCTCTCACTTTTGATGCAAAATAAGGCTAGAAATAGGTAGAATGGATGCCCAACAGGCAAAATCAAGCTTTGAATGACTCAATTCGGCTTTGAAATGCAAAATCTATGAGAAAAATACTTTGAAAAACCTTGAAAATGCCTTCATCTTTCTCCTACAAGGAGCCATGGTTTTGTGTGTGTTTTTGGGATATTTTTCGTCAAAGTTGAAACATTTTGTTATTTTTAGTTGTTTTTAGTTGTTTTAGCCAAAAATAGTAAATAAAATACTATCTAACTTATACTATATATTTAGTAGGACTATTTTTTAGGATCACTAATATTCATATGCATATATTTACATACAGTTGAAATAAAACGCTTATTTTTGCAAAAGACGATGAAAAGTCATATTATTTATTTTTCAAATGTCTTTTAAATGCATTTTGAGCTCAACCAAGCCTTCCTCCAGTGATTTGAAGTTCTCCTAAGCCTAATTCTACTATCTTCAAGGAGTTTTAGTGAGGGATTTTCATAAACTTGCATTTTTGTTAGATTTTGGTTTATGTCAAAAACTGTTTACGTTGTTTATTGTTATAATTACTTCAAATCTTCTTTATTATGTATGTAGAACACTCTTTTGAATTTAGATTGCAATTATAATGGTTGAATATAGAGATTGAGCTTTTAAAGAAGAAGATGAATAGTAATTCTTAGGGTTTTCTTTCAATATGTGTAATGAGCTTGATTATATGCTATCTAAAGATGCTATAGGTATCAGTGGACCTAGATTGGTGATTATATGTAATTAGATTGAAATGAACTTGAATAGGATTGCATAATCGGCTTGGGTTTCAAAGGGGCTTAATGTAATTTGGTCAACCGAGTGTGCTTGAATGTTATAGATAGTGTTTATTATATGTAGAAGTGCTTAAAATGTATTTATGGCATTGATTGGAGGTATAGTTTGGGTAGTTGTAGTCCAAAGTGACTATCGGGCAATTAGGGCTTTTGTGATACTAGTTGTTAAAAGTGTGTTTTCATTGCTTATAGGGGTGTCATAAAGTGTCATTAGGGGAATGTAATGATTGGATTGTGGTTTGTTTGGGTTTTGTTTGTATGTGCTTGTAATTGACTAAAGGGCCTTAAAATTCAATATATTAACCGAGTGCAATTTGATGTGTTCTAGGTCCAAAATATGTTAATAAAGATCGTGGTGCATTTATGGCATTAATATCTTTATCGGGTTGGATAGTTGCAGTGTAAAAAGACTAAGGGGTCATTTGGGGTTAAGTGGTAATCGTGAGTTAAAATGAGTTTTCTTGGCTTATACAGGGGTCATAAAGTAGCCTTAGTAAGATAGAATCATTGAATTATAGTTTGTGTAGCCTTCGTCTAGTATAAGCCTATAATTGGATTAAAGAGGTTAGTTTATAGAAAGTTGTATTGGTTGTTAGTAGATGGTTTCAATTGATTGGTTAATCGTTAAATGCATTGGAATAGCATGTGTAGTTGTTTGGTGAAGTTTCATGAATTGGCTTGCATGATTACTTGTTTAGATTATGCTTGTATCTTGTTATATTGCTAAATTGTTATATAATGTGAACTTTATTACATTGGCTAGGAATGACAACTATGAGATTACTTGTGATAAATATATGTTCTACTACATGCTAGGGTTTGATTCATTGAGCCAATCCAAGGTATTTGAGAGTGGATTCCAAGGTGAGAGATTCATTTTACTTGGTATTTTAATTGATTTACTGCTTTGTATTGTAATAAATATTGTGTGGTTAATATGTGTGTTTGAAATATTTTATTGGGTTAGAATATATGTAAAGTTATATTGATTATAATTGCCTATGTGCGAGGACAAACTCTTCTATTGTCCTCATTGTGTGCTTATCGCTTTACATACTTATCGAATTGTGTGATTATAATTGTTATCGATATAGCGATTGCGCAACCATTTGGGCATGATAGTGTCGGAAAGCCGAGCAGCATCGGGCTTGTCGGTATACCTCTGCTACCACCCAATGGAGTGATTGGGGTTATGCCGCTTATTGTTATCGTTATCATTATTATATCAGGTTTCTGTTCGAGGTTTGTGGATTGTGGTTCATGGTTTGTGCTCATGGACAACATGGTATGCTTATTGTGTAACTCTCACTT
This sequence comes from Budorcas taxicolor, assembly GCF_023091745.1. Taxonomy (NCBI): domain Eukaryota; kingdom Metazoa; phylum Chordata; class Mammalia; order Artiodactyla; family Bovidae; genus Budorcas; species Budorcas taxicolor. Next base: position 7,077 of record NW_026291930.1, on the reverse strand, counting down.
GGGCCCTAAGTCCTTGGAGAGTTACTTGATATCCTTTTTACTATGTGTGTACCTCTCGCTTGGGCCCTAAGTCCTTGGAGAGCTACATTTGATTGTATTCTTCTTTATATAAGTGTTTATTAGTTCGTAATATTGATTGAGTTATTATATTGATGTGGTATCTCTATGACTAAGTTGCTTCTTTGTTATTAATTATATATGATTGTCTTGAACGTTATGTTGAGTTGCCATTGAGTTCTTAACTTGCTATAGTTTTCTAAAATATATTACGTAGCTTCGTTGTTTGAAGTGAGTATTTTATGTTCTTAATTGATTTTGTCACTTATTTGCATTGCACGAAAACATTTTCAAAAATCTTCCCGTTTATTCCCTCCCTCACTGAATATACATGTATTTGTATGCTCACCCCTCCTTTTTTAACAATTTTTTAGGCAAGGCAGAGTTTGTTTCCATGAGGTAGAAGAGCGGGTTGAGGACTACTTTATTTTTTCATAGTAGAAGTTGGTGGTCTTACGTGCTGTCGTTTGAGTTGAATGATCCCTATGTAAATTATGTGTATGGTTATGTTTCTTTTTTAGGCCTGTGTGCGTTGTATATGTTGGTTCTTATAAGGAATGTAATATGAAGTTAGGTGTTGTACGATTTGATAAATGTAGTTGGTTTGTAATAACTCTAATGTATTACATTATTGTCTAATTGGCTTGCATGCTTGTATGGGTTGTATGAAGGTCGGTTGGTAACTTAATATCTAAGAAAATTAAATAGGAAAGATTAGAGTAGTATGATAATCGAAAACATGATATTAAAATTTCAACAGCTAGTATAATGCATGCCCATGTGTTATATTTCATCATAGTAGCAAGGCTCGGATGGCCTTAGAGTTTTGGGAAAGTCATGTTAATGGAGCTAGTAATTGTTTAAGGCTGTTAGTATATTATTTTGTGGCTAATTCTTCTGAGTGTACATTTTGGATAGGTTTAGAAACAAGGGAAACTCTGTCCTTTTCTCTCATTTTTCGTAACCTTGGGTTTTTGATTGAGGCTCTAGTCTGGTGAAACATCGGGGTATTATAGGTAGTATCAGAGCATAGTTATTTCTCAGCCGGGATATGGTCCTCAGTCTATTGGGTAGTTAGCCCCGAGTGCGTGTATGTGAAATATGCTTTGAGTAGTGGTGGGTTTGCATGTGAGGCTGTTGTGTTGCGTGAATGAAAATGTGGTTCTATGTGATTTGTTTGTGTGAAATATGAAGAATGTGTAATATGTGTAACTATGTCATCAAATGTGCACCTATGTGACTATGAGTGCCTCTGTGTAATATATTTGTTAATGTATGTACTTAATATGCTTTCTATTGCATGCATAGATTACCCTTGAATTGGTAAGTAAACTTTTCCCTATAGAGATAGTCATAAGTGGGTTCCTAAAGATGTGGACCAACAGAGCCGACTGTAGTTTATATCAGTGATCAACAAGAAGTGGTTCGAGGAGCAAGCTTGGGATTCTCTTTGGGTATTTTCTTTGGTAATCTCCTTTAGTATTCTAGCTTGGAGTTCTTATTCAATAATATTCGGTATTTTCTCTATTATTCATATTTGAACTAGACTACTTATGTGATAATTATATTGGGAATTCTTATATATGGTGTTAATATTTGGAAGGGATTCTTATTCGGGCCTTTCGAGCAGTATTCTTACTCGAAGCTGTTATTTGGTGTCCTCACTTGGGATTTCTGGGTGGCATGTTCTTGGACTTCTTATTCGGATTTCTAATTGGTATTCTCGTGTTGAGTTATCACTTCGCAATTGACTGTGGATGATCAGAGTTAAAATTCGAGGTCTATTACTTGGTACTTGAAGTGGAAGACCTGGGCTAAATACGGCAGACCGATATGGAATTCTTTTATGAATAAGGAATTGCGAGGACGCAATTGTTTGAAGGAGGGGAGAGTGTGATGCCCCGAACATAGCAGATAGTGCATAACACCTGTTTGCATATGATTATGTGCTTAACAAATTATTTATGTTAAGTTTATGGCATTTTAAGGTAAGTTACTATTCACTTACATTTTTTACTGTTTTATTTTCTTGATTTTATATTTTTCACATGATACTTGTCATTTAGGTTGCATGAGAAAATTATGATTTCATGCATTGCATATCAAGAGTGTGAGCTAAAAATTATTTACTCTATCGTATGAATAGTAATTTTGTAAGTTAACTTTGCTTTGCTTTTTTTTTTTTGATCTACCCATTTAACTTGACCTAAAACCACCCAAAACCAAACCCAACTCATTTACCTACCTATTAAAACTTGTCTTTTGGAAATAGTAGCAACAAAAAACACAAAAACAATAAAAAAAAAGGCCTACGACCGATTTTCTCAAGAAGAAAAAAGAACAAAAAAATCTTCTTCAATCTTTGTATTTTGAGCTCAACCAAGCCTTTCTCCAGTGATTTCAAGTTCTCCGAAGCCTAATCTACTATCTTCAAGGAGTTTTGGTGAGGGGTTTTCATAAACTTGCATTTTTGTTAGATTTTGGTTATGTCAAAAAATGTTTATGTTGTTTAATGCTTTGTTTAATGTTATAATTGCTTCAAATCTTCTTTATTATGTATATAGAACACTCTTTTGAAGTTAGATTGCAATTGTAATGGTTGAATGTGGAGATTTAGCTTTTAAAGAAGAAGTGAATAGTAATTCTTTGGGTTTTAGTTCAATTTGTGTTATGAGCTTGATTATATGCTATCTAAAGATGCTATAGGTGTTAGTGAACCTAGATTGGTGATTATATGTGTTTAGATTGAAAGGAACTTGAATAGGATTGCATAATCGGCTAGGGTTTCAAAGGGGCTTAACGTAATTTGGTCAACCGAGTGTGCTTGAATGTGATAGATAGTGTTTATTGTATGTGGTAGTGCTTAAAATATATTTATGGCATTGATTGGAGGGATAGTTTGGGTAGTTATAGTCCAAAGTGACTACAGGGCAATTGGGGCTTTTGTGATACTAGTTGTTAAAAGTGTGTTTTCATTGCTTATAGGGGTGTCATAAAGTGTCATTAGGGGAATGGAATGATTGGATTGTGGTCTATTTGGGTTTTGTTTGTATGTGCTTGTAATTGACTAAAGGGCCCTAAAACGCATTATGTTAACCGAGTGTAATTTGATGTGTTCTAGAGTCCAAAATATGTTAATAATGATCGTGGTGCATTTATAACATTGATATCTTGATCAGGTTGGGTAGTTGCAGTGTAAATAGACTAAGAGGTCATTTGGGGTTAAGTGGTAGTCGTGAGTTAAAATGTGTTTTCTTGGCTTATAAAGGGGTCATAAAGTAGCCTTAGCAAGATAGAATCATTGAATTGTAGTTTACGTAGCCTTCGTTTAGTATGAGCCTATAATTGGATTAAAGAGGTTAGTTTATAGAAAGTTGTAATGGTTGTTAGTAGATGGTTTCAATTGATTGGCTAAGTGTTAAATGCATTGGTATAACATGTGTAGTTGTTTGGTGAAGTTTCATGATTTGGCTTGCATGATTGCTTGTTTAGATTATGCTTGTATCTTGTTATATTGCTAAATTGTTATATAATATGAACTTTATTACATTGGCTAGGAATGACAAGTATGAGATTACTTGTGATAAGTATGTGTTCTACTACATGCTAAGGTTTGATTCATTGAGCCAATCCAAAGTGTTTGAGAGTGGATTCCAAGGTAAGGGATTCATTTTACTTGGCATTTTAATTAATTTATTTCTTTGTATTATAATGAATATTGTGTGGTTAATATGTGTGTTTGAGCTATTTTATTGGGGTTAGAATATGAGTAAAGTTATATTGATTATAATTGCCTATGTGTGAGGACAAACTCTCTTCTGTTGTCCTCATTGTGTGCTTGTCGATTTACATACTTATCGAATTGTGTGATTATAATTGTTATTGATCTCGCGGTTTCACAACCATTTTGGCATGGTAGTGTCGGGGAAGCTGGGCGGCATCGGGCTTGCCGGTATACCTCTGCTACCACCCACTGGAGTGATTGGGCAGATGCCATTTATTGTTATTGTTATCGTTATCACTATTATATCGGGTTTCCGTTCGTGGTTCATGGATCGTTGTTCGTGGTTCGTGTTCATGGACAACATGGTATCCTTATTTTGTAACTCTCGCTTGGGCCCTAAGTCCTTGGAGAATTACCTGATATCCTTTTGACTATGTGTGTGTGAAACCCCACTTTCTTGCTTATCTCATTTTACGTGCTATACCTCGTTTTTCGTGCATATGACCAGTTTATGTGCTATAGGACCTAGAAAGTTATAATTTTGATTTCAATACTCCTAATACGTGCTAAATGTGCATTCATGAAATTTTCATAAAAAACGGAGTCAGAAATTTTATCGTCGATTTTCAGTGAATAGTATTTTCGAAACACGTCCGCTATAATTTTGAAACTGGTCTTTTTAACCCTTCTAGACCTAGTCCACGGACTTTAATAGACCTGTGTTTGATGAAAATGGTTTTAAAATCGGCTTAAGAATTTATTAGGGTTTTTACACCGACTTTTGCGAAAATCGAGTTTTAAGCCGACTCGGGTGAAATTGTTGGATTGTAAAACTTCTTGTCACCTAAAAATAATCCACTTGAGATATCTTGGGGGGTTGCATAATTATTTTTAACTTGGTGAGCAATAAAATGCAATTAAAGTCATTAAAACACAAAAATACCTATTTAAACTAACTTTGACCTTGCATTTTTTTAATTGACCAAGCTTTAAATTATATACTATCACCTACACACACTCACACAACACAAAACACACTCCACAAACACACACATTGCCGTGAGAAAGAGGGAGAAAAAGAGAAGAGAAAACTCAAGCTTTTCAATCCAATTTTTCAAAGAAAAACCTAGTTTTTGTCCGTAGAACTTCGCACCGACTTGGATTCTGCTTGTTGGGCACGCATAGCACGCATTCCTAGGCTTATATCGCATCTAAGGTGAGAGAAAAATTCTAGATCTCAAAATGTCATTTTTGTGTTTTTGCGTATAAATGAAGATTGAACCGTTAGAATTGAAATCTGATGATAGATTATTGCTCCTTGCATGCTAGGGATCATTATATACTAATACTACGAATTTCTGTCGGATGTAGCATAATTTTTATTTTCCGGGTATTTTAATTTTGAATAAAATGTTCAAAGTTGATTTAATTGAGTTGTGTTGATCGAAATCGATTGCCGTCGATTTCTAAATACTTGATAATTACGTGTTAGCGCTGTTGTAATGCCGAATTTTCGATTACATTGTTCGTGTGAAAATTCGAAAAATCCAGCCATGACATCTTAGGATTTTAGGGTTATCGGGCATGATTTGGAGGTGTTATGGTGGATTTCCGAGAGGGCTAATGTAGTAGGTTGAATGGGTGAGTGATAGGAACTGATTTGGCAATGTTTGGATTAGTAGATTGTAAGTTATGAATTTTAGAAGTTTAGGTTGTCATTCTTTAATTTCTTGAACGATGCCTTTAGATGGTTGGGTAGTGTTCGAGTGATGAATGGTGAGTTGTTGATGAGTAATTTAGAGTTTAATTTTGTATATTATGCATGTCCGGTTAGATGGCCTACTTTGTCATCTAACTACGTTGTTTGTTGTTTAATTTAATATTGATGTTATATTGATGTTATTGATTAATTATTATTGAATGCGGGAATCGGGCACTCTTGTTGCTGATCTCCCAATTGATTGATTGATTGATTGATGATTGATGATTATGGAGTCTTGGTATGTGTGTGCCACCTCTCGGGCAGCGTCGGGCTGTCGGGTTGATAACGGCATGACTGCCATAGGCTACCCCCAGCTCGCATGATGGAGGTGTCATGGAGGGAGGGGCTAGTGAGGTACCTCGGGTGCGTGAGTAATGGGGAGTTATAAGAAGAACGGTTGAGATCGTGATGGCGTTTGGAGCTACACCAAATAGAGTATCCTTATTGATTGGTTATATAGTTATGTGATGATAGCATTATTTATGTTGTTGTGTGTTTGCTTGCTCAAAGGACTAAATCCAAGGAGCGTAGTGAATACTGTCGAGATCTATCGGATCCTCACTGGGCTTATGTATATAAGCTCACTCTCTATTATTGCATGTTTTCAGGTGTACTTTCACAAGATTACGGGTACGTGCCTCCTGAAGAGGAGAATGTGGAAAACGTGCCTTTCGTGGATGAGTCATATGTCCCTGAGTCTTATCCATGATTCTATGTTATTAAACGTCATGTATATTAGCTTAATAGACTTTTATATGCTTTACGGTTAAGTTGTTAGATGGGTCTCAACTTATTTTTTGAAATGTATAATAAAGTTGAGGTATTATATGTTATGTTGGAACGGAGGCAGATAACGAAGACTGATTATTGTATACTACGGTTATGTTGTATGTTGTTATGCTGTTAAGGAGTTGTTGTATGTATGGTTATGGAATTTTGAATGTTTAATGTTATTTACGAGGTTGGTTTAGAACCTCGGTAATCTTTTTACTGTCGTTACTGCCGAAATTCCGTTGCGTCCTGACTGATCGTAGGTGGGGTCGAGTTGGGGCGTGACAGTGTGTACCTCTCGCTTGGGCCCTAAGTCCTTGGAGAGCTACATTTGATTATATTCTTCTTTATATAAGTGTTTATTAGTTCGTAATATTGATTGAGTTATTATATTGATGTGGTATCTCTATGACTAAGTTGTTTCCTTGCTATTAATTGTATATGATTGTCTTGAACGTTATGTTGAGTTGCCATTGAGTTCTTAACTTGCTACTTAGTCTATAGTTTTCTAAAATATATTACTTAGCTTCGTCGTTTGAAGTGAGTATTTTATGTTGTTAATTGATTTTCTGACTTATTTGTATTGCACGAAAACATTTTTAAAAATCTTCCTATTTGTTCTCTCCCTCACTGAATATACATGTATTTGTATGCTCACCCCTCATTTCTAACAATTTTTCAGGCAAGGCAGTGTTTGTTTCCATGAGGTAGAAGAGCAGGTTGAGGACTACTTTATTTGTTCGTAGCAGAAGTTGATGGTTTT
>NW_026291929.1:0-172218 GCF_023091745.1 Budorcas taxicolor | reverse complement strand
CCTGCACACGTCTCTGCTGGTGGGGAGAGCACTAGGGAAATGACGTCTGTCAGGCAGCTTCTGGGCGCTCACGGAGTCAGCCTCCGGGTGTGTGGGGCTGCAGACCACAGCCAGGGGCCCTGGGAAGCCTGGTGCTCTCCGTGCTGTGCTGAGTCTGGGCGGCCAAGCGAGCGCTGGAGGAGCCCTGCACTTGCCATTCCCTTCCCTATGACAGAGCTCTCACGGCTGGAGGCTTGGCAGCGGGCACCCCACCGGCCCCTAAGCCCTCCGCAAGGACGCCTGGGGACTAGGTGCAAAGGCAAGGCAGGAGTGGAGCTGAGGCCAGGAAGGCGCCAGGAGCGTCTGCCTGTCTCACGCAGCCTGCTCCTTCCCGGGCAGGAAGCCTAGCAGCGAGGCAAGTCTGGGCAAGGCTCGCCCAGGGCAGAGCAGCCTCACGCCAGCAACTCTGCCAGATCGGGCCTCTGAGCAGAGCTGGAGCTCTGCCGTACTGGAGGCTCACTGGGCTCCGCCCAAGGAGTGATTGCAGACGCACGCAGCTGGGCTGCCTCCTCTTCTCCCGAGGAGGCTCGCTTCCCGCGTGCTGTGCACCAGGCTTCCAGGCGGGGGCGCCCCGCGCCTCCTACAGGTCTTGCCTCAGGGGCTGCTTCCCTGGAGCTGGGGCTGCCGGCGGGAGCCCAGACACGCAGGGGCAGGCCCCACCACCTGCACACGTCTCTGCTGGGGAGCAGAGCGCTAGGGACATGACGTCTGTCAGGCACCTTCTGGGCGCCCACGGAGTCAGCCTCCGGGAGTGTGGGGCTGCAGACCACAGCCAGGGGACCTGGGAGCCTTGTGCTCTCCGTGCGGCGCTGAGTCTGGGCGGCCAAGCAACCGCTGGTGGAGCCCTGCACTTGCCCTCCCCTCCCCTCTACGAGAGGCCTCACTGCTGGAGGGCTTGGCAGTGTGCAAGCCACCGGCTCCTAAGCCTTCCCCAAGGACGCCCGGGGCCTAGATGCAAAGGCAAGGCAGGAGTGGAGCTGAGGCCAGGAAGGCGCCAGTGGCCTCTCCCAGCATCGCACAGCCTGCTCCTTCCTGGGCAGCAAGCCTAGCAGCGAGGCAAGCGTGGGCAAGTCTCGCCCAGGGCAGAGCAGCCTCGCGCAAGGCACTTGACTAGATCTGGCCTCTGAGCAGAGCTGGAGCTCTGCCGTCCTGGAGGCACACTCGGCTCGGCCCAAGCAGGGATTGCAGCTGCACGCGTCTTGGCTCCCTCGACTCTTCCCAAGGAGGCTCGCTTCCAAGCGGACCGTGCACTTGGCTTCCAGGCAGGGACGCCCCGCGCCTCCTGCAGGTCTTGGCACAGGGGCTGCTTCCCCTGAGCTGAGGCTGTGGGCGGCAGCCCAGACACGCAGGGGCAGGCCCCAACCACCTGCACACGTCTCTGCTGGTTGGGAGAGCACTAGGGAAATGACGTCTGTCAGGCAGCTTCTGGGCGCTCACGGAGTCAGCCTCCGGGTGTGTGGGGCTGCAGACCACAGCCAGGGGCCCTGGGAAGCCTGGTGCTCTCCGTGCTGTGCTGAGTCTGGGCGGCCAAGCGAGCGCTGGAGGAGCCCTGCACTTGCCATTCCCTTCCCTATGACAGAGCTCTCACGGCTGGAGGGCTTGGCAGCGGGCACCCCACCGGCCCCTAAGCCCTCCGCAAGGACGCCTGGGGACTAGGTGCAAAGGCAAGGCAGGAGTGGAGCTGAGGCCAGGAAGGCGCCAGGAGCGTCTGCCTGTCTCGCGCAGCCTGCTCCTTCCCGGGCAGGAAGCCTAGCAGCGAGGCAAGTCTGGGCAAGGCTCGCCCAGGGCAGAGCAGCCTCACGCCAGCAACTCTGCCAGATCGGGCCTCTGAGCAGAGCTGGAGCTCTGCCGTACTGGAGGCTCACTGGGCTCCGCCCAAGGAGTGATTGCAGACGCACGCAGCTGGGCTGCCTCCTCTTCTCCCGAGGAGGCTCGCTTCCCGCGTGCTGTGCACCAGGCTTCCAGGCGGGGGCGCCCCGCGCCTCCTACAGGTCTTGCCTCAGGGGCTGCTTCCCTGGAGCTGGGGCTGCCGGCGGGAGCCCAGACACGCAGGGGCAGGCCCCACCACCTGCACACGTCTCTGCTGGGGAGCAGAGCGCTAGGGACATGACGTCTGTCAGGCACCTTCTGGGCGCCCACGGAGTCAGCCTCCGGGAGTGTGGGGCTGCAGACCACAGCCAGGGGACCTGGGAGCCTTGTGCTCTCCGTGCGGCGCTGAGTCTGGGCGGCCAAGCAACCGCTGGTGGAGCCCTGCACTTGCCCTCCCCTCCCCTCTACGAGAGGCCTCACTGCTGGAGGGCTCGGCAGTGTGCAAGCCACCGGCTCCTAAGCCTTCCCCAAGGACGCCCGGGCCTAGATGCAAAGGCAAGGCAGGAGTGGAGCTGAGGCCAGGAAGGCGCCAGTGGCCTCTCCCAGCATCGCACAGCCTGCTCCTTCCCGGGCAGCAAGCCTAGCAGCGAGGCAAGCCTGGGCAAGTCTCGCCCAGGGCAGAGCAGCCTCGCGCAAGGCACTTGACTAGATCCGGCCTCTGAGCAGAGCTGGAGCTCTGCCGTCCTGGAGGCACACTCGGCTCGGCCCAAGCAGGGCTTGCAGCTGCACGCGGCTTGGCTCCCTCGACTCTTCCCAAGGAGGCTCGCTTCCAAGCGGACCGTGCACTTGGCTTCCAGGCAGGGACGCCCCGCGCCTCCTGCAGGTCTTGGCACAGGGGCTGCTTCCCCTGAGCGGAGGCTGTGGGTGGCAGCCCAGACACGCAGGGGCAGGCCCCAACCACCTGCACACGTCTCTGCTGGTGGGGAGAGCACTAGGGAAATGACGTCTGTCAGGCACCTTCTGGGCGCTCACGGAGTCAGCCTCCGGGTGTGTGGGGCTGCAGACCACAGCCAGGGGCCCTGGGAAGCCTGGTGCTCTCCGTGCTGTGCTGAGTCTGGGCGGCCAAGCGACCGCTGGAGGAGCCCTGCACTTGCCATTCCCTTCCCTATGACAGAGCTCTCACGGCTGGAGGGCTTGGCAGCGTGCACCCCACCGGCCCCTAAGCCCTCCGCAAGGACGCCTGGGGACTAGGTGCAAAGGCAAGGCAGGAGTGGAGCTGAGGCCAGGAAGGCGCCAGGAGCGTCTGCCTGTCTGGCGCAGCCTGCTCCTTCCCGGGCAGGAAGCCTAGCAGCGAGGCAAGTCTGGGCAAGGCTCGCCCAGGGCAGAGCAGCCTCACGCCAGCCACTCTGCCAGATCGGGCCTCTGAGCAGAGCTGGAGCTCTGCCGTACTGGAGGCTCACTGGGCTCCGCCCAAGGAGTGAGTGCAGACGCACGCAGCTGGGCTGCCTCCTCTTCTCCCGAGGAGGCTCGCTTCCCGCATGCTGTGCGCTAGGCTTCCAGGCGGGGGCGCCCCGCGCCCCCTACAGGTCTTGGCTCAGGGGCTGCTTCCCTGGAGCTGGGGCTGCCGGCGGGAGCCCAGACACGCAGGGGCAGGCCCCACCACCTGCACACGTCTCTGCCGGGGAGCAGAGCGCTAGGGACATGACGTCTGTCAGGCACCTTCTGGGCGCCCACGGAGTCAGCCTCCGGGAGTGTGGGGCTGCAGACCACAGCCAGGGGACCTGGGAGCCTTGTGCTCTCCGTGCGGCGCTGAGTCTGGGCGGCCAAGCAACCGCTGGTGGAGCCCTGCACTTGCCCTCCCCTCCCCTCTACGAGAGGCCTCACTGCTGGAGGGCTCGGCAGTGTGCAAGCCACCGGCTCCTAAGCCTTCCCCAAGGACGCCCGGGGCCTAGATGCAAAGGCAAGGCAGGAGTGGAGCTGAGGCCAGGAAGGCGCCAGTGGCCTCTCCCAGCATCGCACAGCCTGCTCCTTCCCGGGCAGCAAGCCTAGCAGCGAGGCAAGCCTGGGCAAGTCTCGCCCAGGGCAGAGCAGCCTCGCGCAAGGCACTTGACTAGATCCGGCCTCTGAGCAGAGCTGGAGCTCTGCCGTCCTGGAGGCACACTCGGCTCGGCCCAAGCAGGGCTTGCAGCTGCACGCGGCTTGGCTCCCTCGACTCTTCCCAAGGAGGCTCGCTTCCAAGCGGACCGTGCACTTGGCTTCCAGGCAGGGACGCCCCGCGCCTCCTGCAGGTCTTGGCACAGGGGCTGCTTCCCTGAGCGGAGGCTGTGGGCGGCAGCCCAGACACGCAGGGGCAGGCCCCAACCACCTGCACACGTCTCTGCTGGTGGGGAGAGCACTAGGAAATGACGTCTGTCAGGCACCTTCTGGGCGCTCACGGAGTCAGCCTCCGGGTGTGTGGGGCTGCAGACCACAGCCAGGGGCCCTGGGAAGCCTGGTGCTCTCCGTGCTGTGCTGAGTCTGGGCGGCCAAGCGACCGCTGGAGGAGCCCTGCACTTGCCAGTCCCTTCCCTATGACAGAGCTCTCACGGCTGGAGGGCTTGGCAGCGTGCACCCCACCGGCCCCTAAGCCCTCCGCAAGGACGCCTGGGGACTAGGTGCAAAGGCAAGGCAGGAGTGGAGCTGAGGCCAGGAAGGCGCCAGGAGCGTCTGCCTGTCTGGCGCAGCCTGCTCCTTCCCGGGCAGGAAGCCTAGCAGCGAGGCAAGTCTGGGCAAGGCTCGCCCAGGGCAGAGCAGCCTCACGCCAGCCACTCTGCCAGATCGGGCCTCTGAGCAGAGCTGGAGCTCTGCCGTACTGGAGGCTCACTGGGCTCCGCCCAAGGAGTGAGTGCAGACGCACGCAGCTGGGCTGCCTCCTCTTCTCCCGAGGAGGCTCGCTTCCCGCATGCTGTGCGCTAGGCTTCCAGGCGGGGGCGCCCCGCGCCCCCTACAGGTCTTGGCTCAGGGGCTGCTTCCCTGGAGCTGGGGCTGCCGGCGGGAGCCCAGACACGCAGGGGCAGGCCCCACCACCTGCACACGTCTCTGCCGGGGAGCAGAGCGCTAGGGACATGACGTCTGTCAGGCACCTTCTGGGCGCCCACGGAGTCAGCCTCCGGGAGTGTGGGGCTGCAGACCACAGCCAGGGGACCTGGGAGCCTTGTGCTCTCCGTGCGGCGCTGAGTCTGGGCGGCCAAGCAACCGCTGGTGGAGCCCTGCACTTGCCCTCCCCTCCCCTCTACGAGAGGCCTCACTGCTGGAGGGCTCGGCAGTGTGCAAGCCACCGGCTCCTAAGCCTTCCCCAAGGACGCCCGGGGCCTAGATGCAAAGGCAAGGCAGGAGTGGAGCTGAGGCCAGGAAGGCGCCAGTGGCCTCTCCCAGCATCGCACAGCCTGCTCCTTCCCGGGCAGCAAGCCTAGCAGCGAGGCAAGCCTGGGCAAGTCTCGCCCAGGGCAGAGCAGCCTCGCGCAAGGCACTTGACTAGATCCGGCCTCTGAGCAGAGCTGGAGCTCTGCCGTCCTGGAGGCACACTCGGCTCGGCCCAAGCAGGGCTTGCAGCTGCACGCGGCTTGGCTCCCTCGACTCTTCCCAAGGAGGCTCGCTTCCAAGCGGACCGTGCACTTGGCTTCCAGGCAGGGACGCCCCGCGCCTCCTGCAGGTCTTGGCACAGGGCTGCTTCCCCTGAGCGGAGGCTGTGGGCGGCAGCCCAGACACGCAGGGGCAGGCCCCAACCACCTGCACACGTCTCTGCTGGTGGGGAGAGCACTAGGGAAATGACGTCTGTCAGGCACCTTCTGGGCGCTCACGGAGTCAGCCTCCGGGTGTGTGGGGCTGCAGACCACAGCCAGGGCCCTGGGAAGCCTGGTGCTCTCCGTGCTGTGCTGAGTCTGGGCGGCCAAGCGACCGCTGGAGGAGCCCTGCACTTGCCATTCCCTTCCCTATGACAGAGCTCTCACGGCTGGAGGGCTTGGCAGCGTGCACCCCACCGGCCCCTAAGCCCTCCGCAAGGACGCCTGGGGACTAGGTGCAAAGGCAAGGCAGGAGTGGAGCTGAGGCCAGGAAGGCGCCAGGAGCGTCTGCCTGTCTGGCGCAGCCTGCTCCTTCCCGGGCAGGAAGCCTAGCAGCGAGGCAAGTCTGGGCAAGGCTCGCCCAGGGCAGAGCAGCCTCACGCCAGCCACTCTGCCAGATCGGGCCTCTGAGCAGAGCTGGAGCTCTGCCGTACTGGAGGCTCACTGGGCTCCGCCCAAGGAGTGAGTGCAGACGCACGCAGCTGGGCTGCCTCCTCTTCTCCGAGGAGGCTCGCTTCCCGCATGCTGTGCGCTAGGCTTCCAGGCGGGGGCGCCCCGCGCCCCCTACAGGTCTTGGCTCAGGGGCTGCTTCCCTGGAGCTGGGGCTGCCGGCGGGAGCCCAGACACGCAGGGGCAGGCCCCACCACCTGCACACGTCTCTGCCGGGGAGCAGAGCGCTAGGGACATGACGTCTGTCAGGCACCTTCTGGGCGCCCACGGAGTCAGCCTCCGGGAGTGTGGGGCTGCAGACCACAGCCAGGGGACCTGGGAGCCTTGTGCTCTCCGTGCGGCGCTGAGTCTGGGCGGCCAAGCAACCGCTGGTGGAGCCCTGCACTTGCCCTCCCCTCCCCTCTACGAGAGGCCTCACTGCTGGAGGGCTCGGCAGTGTGCAAGCCACCGGCTCCTAAGCCTTCCCCAAGGACGCCCGGGGCCTAGATGCAAAGGCAAGGCAGGAGTGGAGCTGAGGCCAGGAAGGCGCCAGTGGCCTCTCCCAGCATCGCACAGCCTGCTCCTTCCCGGGCAGCAAGCCTAGCAGCGAGGCAAGCCTGGGCAAGTCTCGCCCAGGGCAGAGCAGCCTCGCGCAAGGCACTTGACTAGATCCGGCCTCTGAGCAGAGCTGGAGCTCTGCCGTCCTGGAGGCACACTCGGCTCGGCCCAAGCAGGGCTTGCAGCTGCACGCGGCTTGGCTCCCTCGACTCTTCCCAAGGAGGCTCGCTTCCAAGCGGACCGTGCACTTGGCTTCCAGGCAGGGACGCCCCGCGCCTCCTGCAGGTCTTGGCACAGGGGCTGCTTCCCTGAGCGGAGGCTGTGGGCGGCAGCCCAGACACGCAGGGGCAGGCCCCAACCACCTGCACACGTCTCTGCTGGTGGGGAGAGCACTAGGGAAATGACGTCTGTCAGGCACCTTCTGGGCGCTCACGGAGTCAGCCTCCGGGTGTGTGGGGCTGCAGACCACAGCCAGGGGCCCTGGGAAGCCTGGTGCTCTCCGTGCTGTGCTGAGTCTGGGCGGCCAAGCGACCGCTGGAGGAGCCCTGCACTTGCCATTCCCTTCCCTATGACAGAGCTCTCACGGCTGGAGGGCTTGGCAGCGTGCACCCCACCGGCCCCTAAGCCCTCCGCAAGGACGCCTGGGGACTAGGTGCAAAGGCAAGGCAGGAGTGGAGCTGAGGCCAGGAAGGCGCCAGGAGCGTCTGCCTGTCTGGCGCAGCCTGCTCCTTCCCGGGCAGGAAGCCTAGCAGCGAGGCAAGTCTGGGCAAGGCTCGCCCAGGGCAGAGCAGCCTCACGCCAGCCACTCTGCCAGATCGGGCCTCTGAGCAGAGCTGGAGCTCTGCCGTACTGGAGGCTCACTGGCTCCGCCCAAGGAGTGAGTGCAGACGCACGCAGCTGGGCTGCCTCCTCTTCTCCCGAGGAGGCTCGCTTCCCGCATGCTGTGCGCTAGGCTTCCAGGCGGGGGCGCCCCGCGCCCCCTACAGGTCTTGGCTCAGGGGCTGCTTCCCTGGAGCTGGGGCTGCCGGCGGGAGCCCAGACACGCAGGGGCAGGCCCCACCACCTGCACACGTCTCTGCCGGGGAGCAGAGCGCTAGGGACATGACGTCTGTCAGGCACCTTCTGGGCGCCCACGGAGTCAGCCTCCGGGAGTGTGGGGCTGCAGACCACAGCCAGGGGACCTGGGAGCCTTGTGCTCTCCGTGCGGCGCTGAGTCTGGGCGGCCAAGCAACCGCTGGTGGAGCCCTGCACTTGCCCTCCCCTCCCCTCTACGAGAGGCCTCACTGCTGGAGGGCTCGGCAGTGTGCAAGCCACCGGCTCCTAAGCCTTCCCCAAGGACGCCCGGGGCCTAGATGCAAAGGCAAGGCAGGAGTGGAGCTGAGGCCAGGAAGGCGCCAGTGGCCTCTCCCAGCATCGCACAGCCTGCTCCTTCCCGGGCAGCAAGCCTAGCAGCGAGGCAAGCCTGGGCAAGTCTCGCCCAGGGCAGAGCAGCCTCGCGCAAGGCACTTGACTAGATCCGGCCTCTGAGCAGAGCTGGAGCTCTGCCGTCCTGGAGGCACACTCGGCTCGGCCCAAGCAGGGCTTGCAGCTGCACGCGGCTTGGCTCCCTCGACTCTTCCCAAGGAGGCTCGCTTCCAAGCGGACCGTGCACTTGGCTTCCAGGCAGGGACGCCCCGCGCCTCCTGCAGGTCTTGGCACAGGGGCTGCTTCCCCTGAGCGGAGGCTGTGGGCGGCAGCCCAGACACGCAGGGGCAGGCCCCAACCACCTGCACACGTCTCTGCTGGTGGGGAGAGCACTAGGGAAATGACGTCTGTCAGGCACCTTCTGGGCGCTCACGGAGTCAGCCTCCGGGTGTGTGGGGCTGCAGACCACAGCCAGGGCCCTGGGAAGCCTGGTGCTCTCCGTGCTGTGCTGAGTCTGGGCGGCCAAGCGACCGCTGGAGGAGCCCTGCACTTGCCATTCCCTTCCCTATGACAGAGCTCTCACGGCTGGAGGGCTTGGCAGCGTGCACCCCACCGGCCCCTAAGCCCTCCGCAAGGACGCCTGGGGACTAGGTGCAAAGGCAAGGCAGGAGTGGAGCTGAGGCCAGGAAGGCGCCAGGAGCGTCTGCCTGTCTGGCGCAGCCTGCTCCTTCCCGGGCAGGAAGCCTAGCAGCGAGGCAAGTCTGGGCAAGGCTCGCCCAGGGCAGAGCAGCCTCACGCCAGCCACTCTGCCAGATCGGGCCTCTGAGCAGAGCTGGAGCTCTGCCGTACTGGAGGCTCACTGGGCTCCGCCCAAGGAGTGAGTGCAGACGCACGCAGCTGGGCTGCCTCCTCTTCTCCCGAGGAGGCTCGCTTCCCGCATGCTGTGCGCTAGGCTTCCAGGCGGGGGCGCCCCGCGCCCCCTACAGGTCTTGGCTCAGGGGCTGCTTCCCTGGAGCTGGGGCTGCCGGCGGGAGCCCAGACACGCAGGGGCAGGCCCCACCACCTGCACACGTCTCTGCCGGGGAGCAGAGCGCTAGGGACATGACGTCTGTCAGGCACCTTCTGGGCGCCCACGGAGTCAGCCTCCGGGAGTGTGGGGCTGCAGACCACAGCCAGGGGACCTGGGAGCCTTGTGCTCTCCGTGCGGCGCTGAGTCTGGGCGGCCAAGCAACCGCTGGTGGAGCCCTGCACTTGCCCTCCCCTCCCCTCTACGAGAGGCCTCACTGCTGGAGGGCTCGGCAGTGTGCAAGCCACCGGCTCCTAAGCCTTCCCCAAGGACGCCCGGGGCCTAGATGCAAAGGCAAGGCAGGAGTGGAGCTGAGGCCAGGAAGGCGCCAGTGGCCTCTCCCAGCATCGCACAGCCTGCTCCTTCCCGGGCAGCAAGCCTAGCAGCGAGGCAAGCCTGGGCAAGTCTCGCCCAGGGCAGAGCAGCCTCGCGCAAGGCACTTGACTAGATCCGGCCTCTGAGCAGAGCTGGAGCTCTGCCGTCCTGGAGGCACACTCGGCTCGGCCCAAGCAGGGCTTGCAGCTGCACGCGGCTTGGCTCCCTCGACTCTTCCCAAGGAGGCTCGCTTCCAAGCGGACCGTGCACTTGGCTTCCAGGCAGGGACGCCCCGCGCCTCCTGCAGGTCTTGGCACAGGGGCTGCTTCCCCTGAGCGGAGGCTGTGGGCGGCAGCCCAGACACGCAGGGGCAGGCCCCAACCACCTGCACACGTCTCTGCTGGTGGGGAGAGCACTAGGGAAATGACGTCTGTCAGGCACCTTCTGGGCGCTCACGGAGTCAGCCTCCGGGTGTGTGGGGCTGCAGACCACAGCCAGGGGCCCTGGGAAGCCTGGTGCTCTCCGTGCTGTGCTGAGTCTGGGCGGCCAAGCGACCGCTGGAGGAGCCCTGCACTTGCCAGTCCCTTCCCTATGACAGAGCTCTCACGGCTGGAGGGCTTGGCAGCGTGCACCCCACCGGCCCCTAAGCCCTCCGCAAGGACGCCTGGGGACTAGGTGCAAAGGCAAGGCAGGAGTGGAGCTGAGGCCAGGAAGGCGCCAGGAGCGTCTGCCTGTCTGGCGCAGCCTGCTCCTTCCCGGGCAGGAAGCCTAGCAGCGAGGCAAGTCTGGGCAAGGCTCGCCCAGGGCAGAGCAGCCTCACGCCAGCCACTCTGCCAGATCGGGCCTCTGAGCAGAGCTGGAGCTCTGCCGTACTGGAGGCTCACTGGGCTCCGCCCAAGGAGTGAGTGCAGACGCACGCAGCTGGGCTGCCTCCTCTTCTCCCGAGGAGGCTCGCTTCCCGCATGCTGTGCGCTAGGCTTCCAGGCGGGGGCGCCCCGCGCCCCCTACAGGTCTTGGCTCAGGGGCTGCTTCCCTGGAGCTGGGGCTGCCGGCGGGAGCCCAGACACGCAGGGGCAGGCCCCACCACCTGCACACGTCTCTGCCGGGGAGCAGAGCGCTAGGGACATGACGTCTGTCAGGCACCTTCTGGGCGCCCACGGAGTCAGCCTCCGGGAGTGTGGGGCTGCAGACCACAGCCAGGGGACCTGGGAGCCTTGTGCTCTCCGTGCGGCGCTGAGTCAGGGCGGCCAAGCAACCGCTGGTGGAGCCCTGCACTTGCCCTCCCCTCCCCTCTACGAGAGGCCTCACTGCTGGAGGGCTCGGCAGTGTGCAAGCCACCGGCTCCTAAGCCTTCCCCAAGGACGCCCGGGGCCTAGATGCAAAGGCAAGGCAGGAGTGGAGCTGAGGCCAGGAAGGCGCCAGTGGCCTCTCCCAGCATCGCACAGCCTGCTCCTTCCCGGGCAGCAAGCCTAGCAGCGAGGCAAGCCTGGGCAAGTCTCGCCCAGGGCAGAGCAGCCTCGCGCAAGGCACTTGACTAGATCCGGCCTCTGAGCAGAGCTGGAGCTCTGCCGTCCTGGAGGCACACTCGGCTCGGCCCAAGCAGGGCTTGCAGCTGCACGCGGCTTGGCTCCCTCGACTCTTCCCAAGGAGGCTCGCTTCCAAGCGGACCGTGCACTTGGCTTCCAGGCAGGGACGCCCCGCGCCTCCTGCAGGTCTTGGCACAGGGGCTGCTTCCCCTGAGCGGAGGCTGTGGGCGGCAGCCCAGACACACAGGGGCAGGCCCCAACCACCTGCACACGTCTCTGCTGGTGGGGAGAGCACTAGGGAAATGACGTCTGTCAGGCACCTTCTGGGCGCTCACGGAGTCAGCCTCCGGGTGTGTGGGGCTGCAGACCACAGCCAGGGGCCCTGGGAAGCCTGGTGCTCTCCGTGCTGTGCTGAGTCTGGGCGGCCAAGCGACCGCTGGAGGAGCCCTGCACTTGCCAGTCCCTTCCCTATGACAGAGCTCTCACGGCTGGAGGGCTTGGCAGCGTGCACCCCACCGGCCCCTAAGCCCTCCGCAAGGACGCCTGGGGACTAGGTGCAAAGGCAAGGCAGGAGTGGAGCTGAGGCCAGGAAGGCGCCAGGAGCGTCTGCCTGTCTGGCGCAGCCTGCTCCTTCCCGGGCAGGAAGCCTAGCAGCGAGGCAAGTCTGGGCAAGGCTCGCCCAGGGCAGAGCAGCCTCACGCCAGCAACTCTGCCAGATCGGGCCTCTGAGCAGAGCTGGAGCTCTGCCGTACTGGAGGCTCACTGGGCTCCGCCCAAGGAGTGAGTGCAGACGCACGCAGCTGGGCTGCCTCCTCTTCTCCCGAGGAGGCTCGCTTCCCGCATGCTGTGCGCTAGGCTTCCAGGCGGGGGCGCCCCGCGCCCCCTACAGGTCTTGGCTCAGGGGCTGCTTCCCTGGAGCTGGGGCTGCCGGCGGGAGCCCAGACACGCAGGGGCAGGCCCCACCACCTGCACACGTCTCTGCCGGGGAGCAGAGCGCTAGGGACATGACGTCTGTCAGGCACCTTCTGGGCGCCCACGGAGTCAGCCTCCGGGAGTGTGGGGCTGCAGACCACAGCCAGGGGACCTGGGAGCCTTGTGCTCTCCGTGCGGCGCTGAGTCTGGCGGCCAAGCAACCGCTGGTGGAGCCCTGCACTTGCCCTCCCCTCCCCTCTACGAGAGGCCTCACTGCTGGAGGGCTCGGCAGTGTGCAAGCCACCGGCTCCTAAGCCTTCCCCAAGGACGCCCGGGGCCTAGATGCAAAGGCAAGGCAGGAGTGGAGCTGAGGCCAGGAAGGCGCCAGTGGCCTCTCCCAGCATCGCACAGCCTGCTCCTTCCCGGGCAGCAAGCCTAGCAGCGAGGCAAGCCTGGGCAAGTCTCGCCCAGGGCAGAGCAGCCTCGCGCAAGGCACTTGACTAGATCCGGCCTCTGAGCAGAGCTGGAGCTCTGCCGTCCTGGAGGCACACTCGGCTCGGCCCAAGCAGGGCTTGCAGCTGCACGCGGCTTGGCTCCCTCGACTCTTCCCAAGGAGGCTCGCTTCCAAGCGGACCGTGCACTTGGCTTCCAGGCAGGGACGCCCCGCGCCTCCTGCAGGTCTTGGCACAGGGGCTGCTTCCCCTGAGCGGAGGCTGTGGGCGGCAGCCCAGACACGCAGGGGCAGGCCCCAACCACCTGCACACGTCTCTGCTGGTGGGGAGAGCACTAGGGAAATGACGTCTGTCAGGCACCTTCTGGGCGCTCACGGAGTCAGCCTCCGGGTGTGTGGGGCTGCAGACCACAGCCAGGGGCCCTGGGAAGCCTGGTACTCTCCGTGCTGTGCTGAGTCTGGGCGGCCAAGCGACCGCTGGAGGAGCCCTGCACTTGCCAGTCCCTTCCCTATGACAGAGCTCTCACGGCTGGAGGGCTTGGCAGCGTGCACCCCACCGGCCCCTAAGCCCTCCGCAAGGACGCCTGGGGACTAGGTGCAAAGGCAAGGCAGGAGTGGAGCTGAGGCCAGGAAGGCGCCAGGAGCGTCTGCCTGTCTGGCGCAGCCTGCTCCTTCCCGGGCAGGAAGCCTAGCAGCGAGGCAAGTCTGGGCAAGGCTCGCCCAGGGCAGAGCAGCCTCACGCCAGCCACTCTGCCAGATCGGGCCTCTGAGCAGAGCTGGAGCTCTGCCGTACTGGAGGCTCACTGGGCTCCGCCCAAGGAGTGAGTGCAGACGCACGCAGCTGGGCTGCCTCCTCTTCTCCCGAGGAGGCTCGCTTCCCGCATGCTGTGCGCTAGGCTTCCAGGCGGGGGCGCCCCGCGCCCCCAACAGGTCTTGGCTCAGGGGCTGCTTCCCTGGAGCTGGGGCTGCCGGCGGGAGCCCAGACACGCAGGGGCAGGCCCCACCACCTGCACACGTCTCTGCCGGGGAGCAGAGCGCTAGGGACATGACGTCTGTCAGGCACCTTCTGGGCGCCCACGGAGTCAGCCTCCGGGAGTGTGGGGCTGCAGACCACAGCCAGGGGACCTGGGAGCCTTGTGCTCTCCGTGCGGCGCTGAGTCTGGGCGGCCAAGCAACCGCTGGTGGAGCCCTGCACTTGCCCTCCCCTCCCCTCTACGAGAGGCCTCACTGCTGGAGGGCTCGGCAGTGTGCAAGCCACCGGCTCCTAAGCCTTCCCCAAGGACGCCCGGGGCCTAGATGCAAAGGCAAGGCAGGAGTGGAGCTGAGGCCAGGAAGGCGCCAGTGGCCTCTCCCAGCATCGCACAGCCTGCTCCTTCCCGGGCAGCAAGCCTAGCAGCGAGGCAAGCCTGGGCAAGTCTCGCCCAGGGCAGAGCAGCCTCGCGCAAGGCACTTGACTAGATCCGGCCTCTGAGCAGAGCTGGAGCTCTGCCGTCCTGGAGGCACACTCGGCTCGGCCCAAGCAGGGCTTGCAGCTGCACGCGGCTTGGCTCCCTCGACTCTTCCCAAGGAGGCTCGCTTCCAAGTGGACCGTGCACTTGGCTTCCAGGCAGGGACGCCCCGCGCCTCCTGCAGGTCTTGGCACAGGGGCTGCTTCCCCTGAGCGGAGGCTGTGGGCGGCAGCCCAGACACGCAGGGGCAGGCCCCAACCACCTGCACACGTCTCTGCTGGTGGGGAGAGCACTAGGGAAATGACGTCTGTCAGGCACCTTCTGGGCGCTCACGGAGTCAGCCTCCGGGTGTGTGGGGCTGCAGACCACAGCCAGGGGCCCTGGGAAGCCTGGTGCTCTCCGTGCTGTGCTGAGTCTGGGCGGCCAAGCGACCGCTGGAGGAGCCCTGCACTTGCCATTCCCTTCCCTATGACAGAGCTCTCACGGCTGGAGGGCTTGGCAGCGTGCACCCCACCGGCCCCTAAGCCCTCCGCAAGGACGCCTGGGGACTAGGTGCAAAGGCAAGGCAGGAGTGGAGCTGAGGCCAGGAAGGCGCCAGGAGCGTCTGCCTGTCTGGCGCAGCCTGCTCCTTCCCGGGCAGGAAGCCTAGCAGCGAGGCAAGTCTGGGCAAGGCTCGCCCAGGGCAGAGCAGCCTCACGCAAGCAAATCTGCCAGATCGGGCCTCTGAGCAGAGCTGGAGCTCTGCCGTACTGGAGGCTCACTGGGCTCCGCCCAAGGAGTGAGTGCAGACGCACGCAGCTGGGCTGCCTCCTCTTCTCCCGAGGAGGCTCGCTTCCCGCATGCTGTGCGCTAGGCTTCCAGGCGGGGGCGCCCCGCGCCCCCTACAGGTCTTGGCTCAGGGGCTGCTTCCCTGGAGCTGGGGCTGCCGGCGGGAGCCCAGACACGCAGGGGCAGGCCCCACCACCTGCACACGTCTCTGCCGGGGAGCAGAGCGCTAGGGACATGACGTCTGTCAGGCACCTTCTGGGCGCCCACGGAGTCAGCCTCCGGGAGTGTGGGGCTGCAGACCACAGCCAGGGGACCTGGGAGCCTTGTGCTCTCCGTGCGGCGCTGAGTCTGGGCGGCCAAGCAACCGCTGGTGGAGCCCTGCACTTGCCCTCCCCTCCCCTCTACGAGAGGCCTCACTGCTGGAGGGCTCGGCAGTGTGCAAGCCACCGGCTCCTAAGCCTTCCCCAAGGACGCCCGGGGCCTAGATGCAAAGGCAAGGCAGGAGTGGAGCTGAGGCCAGGAAGGCGCCAGTGGCCTCTCCCAGCATCGCACAGCCTGCTCCTTCCCGGGCAGCAAGCCTAGCAGCGAGGCAAGCCTGGGCAAGTCTCGCCCAGGGCAGAGCAGCCTCGCGCAAGGCACTTGACTAGATCCGGCCTCTGAGCAGAGCTGGAGCTCTGCCGTCCTGGAGGCACACTCGGCTCGGCCCAAGCAGGGCTTGCAGCTGCACGCGGCTTGGCTCCCTCGACTCTTCCCAAGGAGGCTCGCTTCCAAGCGGACCGTGCACTTGGCTTCCAGGCAGGGACGCCCCGCGCCTCCTGCAGGTCTTGGCACAGGGGCTGCTTCCCCTGAGCGGAGGCTGTGGGCGGCAGCCCAGACACGCAGGGGCAGGCCCCAACCACCTGCACACGTCTCTGCTGGTGGGGAGAGCACTAGGGAAATGACGTCTGTCAGGCACCTTCTGGGCGCTCACGGAGTCAGCCTCCGGGTGTGTGGGGCTGCAGACCACAGCCAGGGGCCCTGGGAAGCCTGGTGCTCTCCGTGCTGTGCTGAGTCTGGGCGGCCAAGCGACCGCTGGAGGAGCCCTGCACTTGCCATTCCCTTCCCTATGACAGAGCTCTCACGGCTGGAGGGCTTGGCAGCGTGCACCCCACCGGCCCCTAAGCCCTCCGCAAGGACGCCTGGGGACTAGGTGCAAAGGCAAGGCAGGAGTGGAGCTGAGGCCAGGAAGGCGCCAGGAGCGTCTGCCTGTCTGGCGCAGCCTGCTCCTTCCCGGGCAGGAAGCCTAGCAGCGAGGCAAGTCTGGGCAAGGCTCGCCCAGGGCAGAGCAGCCTCACGCCAGCCACTCTGCCAGATCGGGCCTCTGAGCAGAGCTGGAGCTCTGCCGTACTGGAGGCTCACTGGGCTCCGCCCAAGGAGTGAGTGCAGACGCACGCAGCTGGGCTGCCTCCTCTTCTCCCGAGGAGGCTCGCTTCCCGCATGCTGTGCGCTAGGCTTCCAGGCGGGGGCGCCCCGCGCCCCCTACAGGTCTTGGCTCAGGGGCTGCTTCCCTGGAGCTGGGGCTGCCGGCGGGAGCCCAGACACGCAGGGGCAGGCCCCACCACCTGCACACGTCTCTGCCGGGGAGCAGAGCGCTAGGGACATGACGTCTGTCAGGCACCTTCTGGGCGCCCACGGAGTCAGCCTCCGGGAGTGTGGGGCTGCAGACCACAGCCAGGGGACCTGGGAGCCTTGTGCTCTCCGTGCGGCGCTGAGTCTGGGCGGCCAAGCAACCGCTGCTGGAGCCCTGCACTTGCCCTCCCCTCCCCTCTACGAGAGGCCTCACTGCTGGAGGGCTCGGCAGTGTGCAAGCCACCGGCTCCTAAGCCTTCCCCAAGGACGCCCGGGGCCTAGATGCAAAGGCAAGGCAGGAGTGGAGCTGAGGCCAGGAAGGCGCCAGTGGCCTCTCCCAGCATCGCACAGCCTGCTCCTTCCCGGGCAGCAAGCCTAGCAGCGAGGCAAGCCTGGGCAAGTCTCGCCCAGGGCAGAGCAGCCTCGCGCAAGGCACTTGACTAGATCCGGCCTCTGAGCAGAGCTGGAGCTCTGCCGTCCTGGAGGCACACTCGGCTCGGCCCAAGCAGGGCTTGCAGCTGCACGCGGCTTGGCTCCCTCGACTCTTCCCAAGGAGGCTCGCTTCCAAGCGGACCGTGCACTTGGCTTCCAGGCAGGGACGCCCCGCGCCTCCTGCAGGTCTTGGCACAGGGGCTGCTTCCCCTGAGCGGAGGCTGTGGGCGGCAGCCCAGACACGCAGGGGCAGGCCCCAACCACCTGCACACGTCTCTGCTGGTGGGGAGAGCACTAGGGAAATGACGTCTGTCAGGCACCTTCTGGGCGCTCACGGAGTCAGCCTCCGGGTGTGTGGGGCTGCAGACCACAGCCAGGGGCCCTGGGAAGCCTGGTGCTCTCCGTGCTGTGCTGAGTCTGGGCGGCCAAGCGACCGCTGGAGGAGCCCTGCACTTGCCATTCCCTTCCCTATGACAGAGCTCTC
This sequence comes from Budorcas taxicolor, assembly GCF_023091745.1. Taxonomy (NCBI): domain Eukaryota; kingdom Metazoa; phylum Chordata; class Mammalia; order Artiodactyla; family Bovidae; genus Budorcas; species Budorcas taxicolor. Next base: position 155,148 of record NW_026291929.1, on the reverse strand, counting down.
ACGGCTGGAGGGCTTGGCAGCGTGCACCCCACCGGCCCCTAAGCCCTCCGCAAGGACGCCTGGGGACTAGGTGCAAAGGCAAGGCAGGAGTGGAGCTGAGGCCAGGAAGGCGCCAGGAGCGTCTGCCTGTCTGGCGCAGCCTGCTCCTTCCCGGGCAGGAAGCCTAGCAGCGAGGCAAGTCTGGGCAAGGCTCGCCCAGGGCAGAGCAGCCTCACGCCAGCCACTCTGCCAGATCGGGCCTCTGAGCAGAGCTGGAGCTCTGCCGTACTGGAGGCTCACTGGGCTCCGCCCAAGGAGTGAGTGCAGACGCACGCAGCTGGGCTGCCTCCTCTTCTCCCGAGGAGGCTCGCTTCCCGCATGCTGTGCGCTAGGCTTCCAGGCGGGGGCGCCCCGCGCCCCCTACAGGTCTTGGCTCAGGGGCTGCTTCCCTGGAGCTGGGGCTGCCGGCGGGAGCCCAGACACGCAGGGGCAGGCCCCACCACCTGCACACGTCTCTGCCGGGGAGCAGAGCGCTAGGGACATGACGTCTGTCAGGCACCTTCTGGGCGCCCACGGAGTCAGCCTCTGGGAGTGTGGGGCTGCAGACCACAGCCAGGGGACCTGGGAGCCTTGTGCTCTCCGTGCGGCGCTGAGTCTGGGCGGCCAAGCAACCGCTGGTGGAGCCCTGCACTTGCCCTCCCCTCCCCTCTACGAGAGGCCTCACTGCTGGAGGGCTCGGCAGTGTGCAAGCCACCGGCTCCTAAGCCTTCCCCAAGGACGCCCGGGGCCTAGATGCAAAGGCAAGGCAGGAGTGGAGCTGAGGCCAGGAAGGCGCCAGTGGCCTCTCCCAGCATCGCACAGCCTGCTCCTTCCCGGGCAGCAAGCCTAGCAGCGAGGCAAGCCTGGGCAAGTCTCGCCCAGGGCAGAGCAGCCTCGCGCAAGGCACTTGACTAGATCCGGCCTCTGAGCAGAGCTGGAGCTCTGCCGTCCTGGAGGCACACTCGGCTCGGCCCAAGCAGGGCTTGCAGCTGCACGCGGCTTGGCTCCCTCGACTCTTCCCAAGGAGGCTCGCTTCCAAGCGGACCGTGCACTTGGCTTCCAGGCAGGGACGCCCCGCGCCTCCTGCAGGTCTTGGCACAGGGGCTGCTTCCCCTGAGCGGAGGCTGTGGGCGGCAGCCCAGACACGCAGGGGCAGGCCCCAACCACCTGCACACGTCTCTGCTGGTGGGGAGAGCACTAGGGAAATGACGTCTGTCAGGCACCTTCTGGGCGCTCACGGAGTCAGCCTCCGGGTGTGTGGGGCTGCAGACCACAGCCAGGGGCCCTGGGAAGCCTGGTGCTCTCCGTGCTGTGCTGAGTCTGGGCGGCCAAGCGAGCGCTGGAGGAGCCCTGCACTTGCCATTCCCTTCCCTATGACAGAGCTCTCACGGCTGGAGGGCTTGGCAGCGTGCACCCCACCGGCCCCTAAGCCCTCCGCAAGGACGCCTGGGGACTAGGTACAAAGGCAAGGCAGGAGTGGAGCTGAGGCCAGGAAGGCGCCAGGAGCGTCTGCCTGTCTGGCGCAGCCTGCTCCTTCCCGGGCAGGAAGCCTAGCAGCGAGGCAAGTCTGGGCAAGGCTCGCCCAGGGCAGAGCAGCCTCACGCCAGCCACTCTGCCAGATCGGGCCTCTGAGCAGAGCTGGAGCTCTGCCGTACTGGAGGCTCACTGGGCTCCGCCCAAGGAGTGAGTGCAGACGCACGCAGCTGGGCTGCCTCCTCTTCTCCCGAGGAGGCTCGCTTCCCGCATGCTGTGCGCTAGGCTTCCAGGCGGGGGCGCCCCGCGCCCCCTACAGGTCTTGGCTCAGGGGCTGCTTCCCTGGAGCTGGGGCTGCCGGCGGGAGCCCAGACACGCAGGGGCAGGCCCCACCACCTGCACACGTCTCTGCCGGGGAGCAGAGCGCTAGGGACATGACGTCTGTCAGGCACCTTCTGGGCGCCCACGGAGTCAGCCTCCGGGAGTGTGGGGCTGCAGACCACAGCCAGGGGACCTGGGAGCCTTGTGCTCTCCGTGCGGCGCTGAGTCTGGGCGGCCAAGCAACCGCTGGTGGAGCCCTGCACTTGCCCTCCCCTCCCCTCTACGAGAGGCCTCACTGCTGGAGGGCTCGGCAGTGTGCAAGCCACCGGCTCCTAAGCCTTCCCCAAGGACGCCCGGGGCCTAGATGCAAAGGCAAGGCAGGAGTGGAGCTGAGGCCAGGAAGGCGCCAGTGGCCTCTCCCAGCATCGCACAGCCTGCTCCTTCCCGGGCAGCAAGCCTAGCAGCGAGGCAAGCCTGGGCAAGTCTCGCCCAGGGCAGAGCAGCCTCGCGCAAGGCACTTGACTAGATCCGGCCTCTGAGCAGAGCTGGAGCTCTGCCGTCCTGGAGGCACACTCGGCTCGGCCCAAGCAGGGCTTGCAGCTGCACGCGGCTTGGCTCCCTCGACTCTTCCCAAGGAGGCTCGCTTCCAAGCGGACCGTGCACTTGGCTTCCAGGCAGGGACGCCCCGCGCCTCCTGCAGGTCTTGGCACAGGGGCTGCTTCCCCTGAGCGGAGGCTGTGGGCGGCAGCCCAGACACGCAGGGGCAGGCCCCAACCACCTGCACACGTCTCTGCTGGTGGGGAGAGCACTAGGGAAATGACGTCTGTCAGGCACCTTCTGGGCGCTCACGGAGTCAGCCTCCGGGTGTGTGGGGCTGCAGACCACAGCCAGGGGCCCTGGGAAGCCTGGTGCTCTCCGTGCTGTGCTGAGTCTGGGCGGCCAAGCGACCGCTGGAGGAGCCCTGCACTTGCCATTCCCTTCCCTATGACAGAGCTCTCACGGCTGGAGGGCTTGGCAGCGTGCACCCCACCGGCCCCTAAGCCCTCCGCAAGGACGCCTGGGGACTAGGTGCAAAGGCAAGGCAGGAGTGGAGCTGAGGCCAGGAAGGCGCCAGGAGCGTCTGCCTGTCTGGCGCAGCCTGCTCCTTCCCGGGCAGGAAGCCTAGCAGCGAGGCAAGTCTGGGCAAGGCTCGCCCAGGGCAGAGCAGCCTCACGCCAGCAACTCTGCCAGATCGGGCCTCTGAGCAGAGCTGGAGCTCTGCCGTACTGGAGGCTCACTGGGCTCCGCCCAAGGAGTGAGTGCAGACGCACGCAGCTGGGCTGCCTCCTCTTCTCCCGAGGAGGCTCGCTTCCCGCATGCTGTGCGCTAGGCTTCCAGGCGGGGGCGCCCCGCGCCCCCTACAGGTCTTGGCTCAGGGGCTGCTTCCCTGGAGCTGGGGCTGCCGGCGGGAGCCCAGACACGCAGGGGCAGGCCCCACCACCTGCACACGTCTCTGCCGGGGAGCAGAGCGCTAGGGACATGACGTCTGTCAGGCACCTTCTGGGCGCCCACGGAGTCAGCCTCTGGGAGTGTGGGGCTGCAGACCACAGCCAGGGGACCTGGGAGCCTTGTGCTCTCCGTGCGGCGCTGAGTCTGGGCGGCCAAGCAACCGCTGGTGGAGCCCTGCACTTGCCCTCCCCTCCCCTCTACGAGAGGCCTCACTGCTGGAGGGCTCGGCAGTGTGCAAGCCACCGGCTCCTAAGCCTTCCCCAAGGACGCCCGGGGCCTAGATGCAAAGGCAAGGCAGGAGTGGAGCTGAGGCCAGGAAGGCGCCAGTGGCCTCTCCCAGCATCGCACAGCCTGCTCCTTCCCGGGCAGCAAGCCTAGCAGCGAGGCAAGCCTGGGCAAGTCTCGCCCAGGGCAGAGCAGCCTCGCGCAAGGCACTTGACTAGATCCGGCCTCTGAGCAGAGCTGGAGCTCTGCCGTCCTGGAGGCACACTCGGCTCGGCCCAAGCAGGGCTTGCAGCTGCACGCGGCTTGGCTCCCTCGACTCTTCCCAAGGAGGCTCGCTTCCAAGCGGACCGTGCACTTGGCTTCCAGGCAGGGACGCCCCGCGCCTCCTGCAGGTCTTGGCACAGGGGCTGCTTCCCCTGAGCGGAGGCTGTGGGCGGCAGCCCAGACACGCAGGGGCAGGCCCCAACCACCTGCACACGTCTCTGCTGGTGGGGAGAGCACTAGGGAAATGACGTCTGTCAGGCACCTTCTGGGCGCTCACGGAGTCAGCCTCCGGGTGTGTGGGGCTGCAGACCACAGCCAGGGGCCCTGGGAAGCCTGGTGCTCTCCGTGCTGTGCTGAGTCTGGGCGGCCAAGCGACCGCTGGAGGAGCCCTGCACTTGCCATTCCCTTCCCTATGACAGAGCTCTCACGGCTGGAGGGCTTGGCAGCGTGCACCCCACCGGCCCCTAAGCCCTCCGCAAGGACGCCTGGGGACTAGGTGCAAAGGCAAGGCAGGAGTGGAGCTGAGGCCAGGAAGGCGCCAGGAGCGTCTGCCTGTCTGGCGCAGCCTGCTCCTTCCCGGGCAGGAAGCCTAGCAGCGAGGCAAGTCTGGGCAAGGCTCGCCCAGGGCAGAGCAGCCTCACGCCAGCCACTCTGCCAGATCGGGCCTCTGAGCAGAGCTGGAGCTCTGCCGTACTGGAGGCTCACTGGGCTCCGCCCAAGGAGTGAGTGCAGACGCACGCAGCTGGGCTGCCTCCTCTTCTCCCGAGGAGGCTCGCTTCCCGCATGCTGTGCGCTAGGCTTCCAGGCGGGGGCGCCCCGCGCCCCCTACAGGTCTTGGCTCAGGGGCTGCTTCCCTGGAGCTGGGGCTGCCGGCGGGAGCCCAGACACGCAGGGGCAGGCCCCACCACCTGCACACGTCTCTGCCGGGGAGCAGAGCGCTAGGGACATGACGTCTGTCAGGCACCTTCTGGGCGCCCACGGAGTCAGCCTCCGGGAGTGTGGGGCTGCAGACCACAGCCAGGGGACCTGGGAGCCTTGTGCTCTCCGTGCGGCGCTGAGTCTGGGCGGCCAAGCAACCGCTGCTGGAGCCCTGCACTTGCCCTCCCCTCCCCTCTACGAGAGGCCTCACTGCTGGAGGGCTCGGCAGTGTGCAAGCCACCGGCTCCTAAGCCTTCCCCAAGGACGCCCGGGGCCTAGATGCAAAGGCAAGGCAGGAGTGGAGCTGAGGCCAGGAAGGCGCCAGTGGCCTCTCCCAGCATCGCACAGCCTGCTCCTTCCCGGGCAGCAAGCCTAGCAGCGAGGCAAGCCTGGGCAAGTCTCGCCCAGGGCAGAGCAGCCTCGCGCAAGGCACTTGACTAGATCCGGCCTCTGAGCAGAGCTGGAGCTCTGCCGTCCTGGAGGCACACTCGGCTCGGCCCAAGCAGGGCTTGCAGCTGCACGCGGCTTGGCTCCCTCGACTCTTCCCAAGGAGGCTCGCTTCCAAGCGGACCGTGCACTTGGCTTCCAGGCAGGGACGCCCCGCGCCTCCTGCAGGTCTTGGCACAGGGGCTGCTTCCCCTGAGCGGAGGCTGTGGGCGGCAGCCCAGACACGCAGGGGCAGGCCCCAACCACCTGCACACGTCTCTGCTGGTGGGGAGAGCACTAGGGAAATGACGTCTGTCAGGCACCTTCTGGGCGCTCACGGAGTCAGCCTCCGGGTGTGTGGGGCTGCAGACCACAGCCAGGGGCCCTGGGAAGCCTGGTGCTCTCCGTGCTGTGCTGAGTCTGGGCGGCCAAGCGACCGCTGGAGGAGCCCTGCACTTGCCATTCCCTTCCCTATGACAGAGCTCTCACGGCTGGAGGGCTTGGCAGCGTGCACCCCACCGGCCCCTAAGCCCTCCGCAAGGACGCCTGGGGACTAGGTGCAAAGGCAAGGCAGGAGTGGAGCTGAGGCCAGGAAGGCGCCAGGAGCGTCTGCCTGTCTGGCGCAGCCTGCTCCTTCCCGGGCAGGAAGCCTAGCAGCGAGGCAAGTCTGGGCAAGGCTCGCCCAGGGCAGAGCAGCCTCACGCCAGCAACTCTGCCAGATCGGGCCTCTGAGCAGAGCTGGAGCTCTGCCGTACTGGAGGCTCACTGGGCTCCGCCCAAGGAGTGAGTGCAGACGCACGCAGCTGGGCTGCCTCCTCTTCTCCCGAGGAGGCTCGCTTCCCGCATGCTGTGCGCTAGGCTTCCAGGCGGGGGCGCCCCGCGCCCCCTACAGGTCTTGGCTCAGGGGCTGCTTCCCTGGAGCTGGGGCTGCCGGCGGGAGCCCAGACACGCAGGGGCAGGCCCCACCACCTGCACACGTCTCTGCCGGGGAGCAGAGCGCTAGGGACATGACGTCTGTCAGGCACCTTCTGGGCGCCCACGGAGTCAGCCTCTGGGAGTGTGGGGCTGCAGACCACAGCCAGGGGACCTGGGAGCCTTGTGCTCTCCGTGCGGCGCTGAGTCTGGGCGGCCAAGCAACCGCTGGTGGAGCCCTGCACTTGCCCTCCCCTCCCCTCTACGAGAGGCCTCACTGCTGGAGGGCTCGGCAGTGTGCAAGCCACCGGCTCCTAAGCCTTCCCCAAGGACGCCCGGGGCCTAGATGCAAAGGCAAGGCAGGAGTGGAGCTGAGGCCAGGAAGGCGCCAGTGGCCTCTCCCAGCATCGCACAGCCTGCTCCTTCCCGGGCAGCAAGCCTAGCAGCGAGGCAAGCCTGGGCAAGTCTCGCCCAGGGCAGAGCAGCCTCGCGCAAGGCACTTGACTAGATCCGGCCTCTGAGCAGAGCTGGAGCTCTGCCGTCCTGGAGGCACACTCGGCTCGGCCCAAGCAGGGCTTGCAGCTGCACGCGGCTTGGCTCCCTCGACTCTTCCCAAGGAGGCTCGCTTCCAAGCGGACCGTGCACTTGGCTTCCAGGCAGGGACGCCCCGCGCCTCCTGCAGGTCTTGGCACAGGGGCTGCTTCCCCTGAGCGGAGGCTGTGGGCGGCAGCCCAGACACGCAGGGGCAGGCCCCAACCACCTGCACACGTCTCTGCTGGTGGGGAGAGCACTAGGGAAATGACGTCTGTCAGGCACCTTCTGGGCGCTCACGGAGTCAGCCTCCGGGTGTGTGGGGCTGCAGACCACAGCCAGGGGCCCTGGGAAGCCTGGTGCTCTCCGTGCTGTGCTGAGTCTGGGCGGCCAAGCGACCGCTGGAGGAGCCCTGCACTTGCCATTCCCTTCCCTATGACAGAGCTCTCACGGCTGGAGGGCTTGGCAGCGTGCACCCCACCGGCCCCTAAGCCCTCCGCAAGGACGCCTGGGGACTAGGTGCAAAGGCAAGGCAGGAGTGGAGCTGAGGCCAGGAAGGCGCCAGGAGCGTCTGCCTGTCTGGCGCAGCCTGCTCCTTCCCGGGCAGGAAGCCTAGCAGCGAGGCAAGTCTGGGCAAGGCTCGCCCAGGGCAGAGCAGCCTCACGCCAGCCACTCTGCCAGATCGGGCCTCTGAGCAGAGCTGGAGCTCTGCCGTACTGGAGGCTCACTGGGCTCCGCCCAAGGAGTGAGTGCAGACGCACGCAGCTGGGCTGCCTCCTCTTCTCCCGAGGAGGCTCGCTTCCCGCATGCTGTGCGCTAGGCTTCCAGGCGGGGGCGCCCCGCGCCCCCTACAGGTCTTGGCTCAGGGGCTGCTTCCCTGGAGCTGGGGCTGCCGGCGGGAGCCCAGACACGCAGGGGCAGGCCCCACCACCTGCACACGTCTCTGCCGGGGAGCAGAGCGCTAGGGACATGACGTCTGTCAGGCACCTTCTGGGCGCCCACGGAGTCAGCCTCCGGGAGTGTGGGGCTGCAGACCACAGCCAGGGGACCTGGGAGCCTTGTGCTCTCCGTGCGGCGCTGAGTCTGGGCGGCCAAGCAACCGCTGCTGGAGCCCTGCACTTGCCCTCCCCTCCCCTCTACGAGAGGCCTCACTGCTGGAGGGCTCGGCAGTGTGCAAGCCACCGGCTCCTAAGCCTTCCCCAAGGACGCCCGGGGCCTAGATGCAAAGGCAAGGCAGGAGTGGAGCTGAGGCCAGGAAGGCGCCAGTGGCCTCTCCCAGCATCGCACAGCCTGCTCCTTCCCGGGCAGCAAGCCTAGCAGCGAGGCAAGCCTGGGCAAGTCTCGCCCAGGGCAGAGCAGCCTCGCGCAAGGCACTTGACTAGATCCGGCCTCTGAGCAGAGCTGGAGCTCTGCCGTCCTGGAGGCACACTCGGCTCGGCCCAAGCAGGGCTTGCAGCTGCACGCGGCTTGGCTCCCTCGACTCTTCCCAAGGAGGCTCGCTTCCAAGCGGACCGTGCACTTGGCTTCCAGGCAGGGATGCCCCGCGCCTCCTGCAGGTCTTGGCACAGGGGCTGCTTCCCCTGAGCGGAGGCTGTGGGCGGCAGCCCAGACACGCAGGGGCAGGCCCCAACCACCTGCACACGTCTCTGCTGGTGGGGAGAGCACTAGGGAAATGACGTCTGTCAGGCACCTTCTGGGCGCTCACGGAGTCAGCCTCCGGGTGTGTGGGGCTGCAGACCACAGCCAGGGGCCCTGGGAAGCCTGGTGCTCTCCGTGCTGTGCTGAGTCTGGGCGGCCAAGCGACCGCTGGAGGAGCCCTGCACTTGCCATTCCCTTCCCTATGACAGAGCTCTCACGGCTGGAGGGCTTGGCAGCGTGCACCCCACCGGCCCCTAAGCCCTCCGCAAGGACGCCTGGGGACTAGGTGCAAAGGCAAGGCAGGAGTGGAGCTGAGGCCAGGAAGGCGCCAGGAGCGTCTGCCTGTCTGGCGCAGCCTGCTCCTTCCCGGGCAGGAAGCCTAGCAGCGAGGCAAGTCTGGGCAAGGCTCGCCCAGGGCAGAGCAGCCTCACGCCAGCAACTCTGCCAGATCGGGCCTCTGAGCAGAGCTGGAGCTCTGCCGTACTGGAGGCTCACTGGGCTCCGCCCAAGGAGTGAGTGCAGACGCACGCAGCTGGGCTGCCTCCTCTTCTCCCGAGGAGGCTCGCTTCCCGCATGCTGTGCGCTAGGCTTCCAGGCGGGGGCGCCCCGCGCCCCCTACAGGTCTTGGCTCAGGGGCTGCTTCCCTGGAGCTGGGGCTGCCGGCGGGAGCCCAGACACGCAGGGGCAGGCCCCACCACCTGCACACGTCTCTGCCGGGGAGCAGAGCGCTAGGGACATGACGTCTGTCAGGCACCTTCTGGGCGCCCACGGAGTCAGCCTCTGGGAGTGTGGGGCTGCAGACCACAGCCAGGGGACCTGGGAGCCTTGTGCTCTCCGTGCGGCGCTGAGTCTGGGCGGCCAAGCAACCGCTGGTGGAGCCCTGCACTTGCCCTCCCCTCCCCTCTACGAGAGGCCTCACTGCTGGAGGGCTCGGCAGTGTGCAAGCCACCGGCTCCTAAGCCTTCCCCAAGGACGCCCGGGGCCTAGATGCAAAGGCAAGGCAGGAGTGGAGCTGAGGCCAGGAAGGCGCCAGTGGCCTCTCCCAGCATCGCACAGCCTGCTCCTTCCCGGGCAGCAAGCCTAGCAGCGAGGCAAGCCTGGGCAAGTCTCGCCCAGGGCAGAGCAGCCTCGCGCAAGGCACTTGACTAGATCCGGCCTCTGAGCAGAGCTGGAGCTCTGCCGTCCTGGAGGCACACTCGGCTCGGCCCAAGCAGGGCTTGCAGCTGCACGCGGCTTGGCTCCCTCGACTCTTCCCAAGGAGGCTCGCTTCCAAGCGGACCGTGCACTTGGCTTCCAGGCAGGGACGCCCCGCGCCTCCTGCAGGTCTTGGCACAGGGGCTGCTTCCCCTGAGCGGAGGCTGTGGGCGGCAGCCCAGACACGCAGGGGCAGGCCCCAACCACCTGCACACGTCTCTGCTGGTGGGGAGAGCACTAGGGAAATGACGTCTGTCAGGCACCTTCTGGGCGCTCACGGAGTCAGCCTCCGGGTGTGTGGGGCTGCAGACCACAGCCAGGGGCCCTGGGAAGCCTGGTGCTCTCCGTGCTGTGCTGAGTCTGGGCGGCCAAGCGACCGCTGGAGGAGCCCTGCACTTGCCATTCCCTTCCCTATGACAGAGCTCTCACGGCTGGAGGGCTTGGCAGCGTGCACCCCACCGGCCCCTAAGCCCTCCGCAAGGACGCCTGGGGACTAGGTGCAAAGGCAAGGCAGGAGTGGAGCTGAGGCCAGGAAGGCGCCAGGAGCGTCTGCCTGTCTGGCGCAGCCTGCTCCTTCCCGGGCAGGAAGCCTAGCAGCGAGGCAAGTCTGGGCAAGGCTCGCCCAGGGCAGAGCAGCCTCACGCCAGCCACTCTGCCAGATCGGGCCTCTGAGCAGAGCTGGAGCTCTGCCGTACTGGAGGCTCACTGGGCTCCGCCCAAGGAGTGAGTGCAGACGCACGCAGCTGGGCTGCCTCCTCTTCTCCCGAGGAGGCTCGCTTCCCGCATGCTGTGCGCTAGGCTTCCAGGCGGGGGCGCCCCGCGCCCCCTACAGGTCTTGGCTCAGGGGCTGCTTCCCTGGAGCTGGGGCTGCCGGCGGGAGCCCAGACACGCAGGGGCAGGCCCCACCACCTGCACACGTCTCTGCCGGGGAGCAGAGCGCTAGGGACATGACGTCTGTCAGGCACCTTCTGGGCGCCCACGGAGTCAGCCTCCGGGAGTGTGGGGCTGCAGACCACAGCCAGGGGACCTGGGAGCCTTGTGCTCTCCGTGCGGCGCTGAGTCTGGGCGGCCAAGCAACCGCTGCTGGAGCCCTGCACTTGCCCTCCCCTCCCCTCTACGAGAGGCCTCACTGCTGGAGGGCTCGGCAGTGTGCAAGCCACCGGCTCCTAAGCCTTCCCCAAGGACGCCCGGGGCCTAGATGCAAAGGCAAGGCAGGAGTGGAGCTGAGGCCAGGAAGGCGCCAGTGGCCTCTCCCAGCATCGCACAGCCTGCTCCTTCCCGGGCAGCAAGCCTAGCAGCGAGGCAAGCCTGGGCAAGTCTCGCCCAGGGCAGAGCAGCCTCGCGCAAGGCACTTGACTAGATCCGGCCTCTGAGCAGAGCTGGAGCTCTGCCGTCCTGGAGGCACACTCGGCTCGGCCCAAGCAGGGCTTGCAGCTGCACGCGGCTTGGCTCCCTCGACTCTTCCCAAGGAGGCTCGCTTCCAAGCGGACCGTGCACTTGGCTTCCAGGCAGGGACGCCCCGCGCCTCCTGCAGGTCTTGGCACAGGGGCTGCTTCCCCTGAGCGGAGGCTGTGGGCGGCAGCCCAGACACGCAGGGGCAGGCCCCAACCACCTGCACACGTCTCTGCTGGTGGGGAGAGCACTAGGGAAATGACGTCTGTCAGGCACCTTCTGGGCGCTCACGGAGTCAGCCTCCGGGTGTGTGGGGCTGCAGACCACAGCCAGGGGCCCTGGGAAGCCTGGTGCTCTCCGTGCTGTGCTGAGTCTGGGCGGCCAAGCGACCGCTGGAGGAGCCCTGCACTTGCCATTCCCTTCCCTATGACAGAGCTCTCACGGCTGGAGGGCTTGGCAGCGTGCACCCCACCGGCCCCTAAGCCCTCCGCAAGGACGCCTGGGGACTAGGTGCAAAGGCAAGGCAGGAGTGGAGCTGAGGCCAGGAAGGCGCCAGGAGCGTCTGCCTGTCTGGCGCAGCCTGCTCCTTCCCGGGCAGGAAGCCTAGCAGCGAGGCAAGTCTGGGCAAGGCTCGCCCAGGGCAGAGCAGCCTCACGCCAGCAACTCTGCCAGATCGGGCCTCTGAGCAGAGCTGGAGCTCTGCCGTACTGGAGGCTCACTGGGCTCCGCCCAAGGAGTGAGTGCAGACGCACGCAGCTGGGCTGCCTCCTCTTCTCCCGAGGAGGCTCGCTTCCCGCATGCTGTGCGCTAGGCTTCCAGGCGGGGGCGCCCCGCGCCCCCTACAGGTCTTGGCTCAGGGGCTGCTTCCCTGGAGCTGGGGCTGCCGGCGGGAGCCCAGACACGCAGGGGCAGGCCCCACCACCTGCACACGTCTCTGCCGGGGAGCAGAGCGCTAGGGACATGACGTCTGTCAGGCACCTTCTGGGCGCCCACGGAGTCAGCCTCTGGGAGTGTGGGGCTGCAGACCACAGCCAGGGGACCTGGGAGCCTTGTGCTCTCCGTGCGGCGCTGAGTCTGGGCGGCCAAGCAACCGCTGGTGGAGCCCTGCACTTGCCCTCCCCTCCCCTCTACGAGAGGCCTCACTGCTGGAGGGCTCGGCAGTGTGCAAGCCACCGGCTCCTAAGCCTTCCCCAAGGACGCCCGGGGCCTAGATGCAAAGGCAAGGCAGGAGTGGAGCTGAGGCCAGGAAGGCGCCAGTGGCCTCTCCCAGCATCGCACAGCCTGCTCCTTCCCGGGCAGCAAGCCTAGCAGCGAGGCAAGCCTGGGCAAGTCTCGCCCAGGGCAGAGCAGCCTCGCGCAAGGCACTTGACTAGATCCGGCCTCTGAGCAGAGCTGGAGCTCTGCCGTCCTGGAGGCACACTCGGCTCGGCCCAAGCAGGGCTTGCAGCTGCACGCGGCTTGGCTCCCTCGACTCTTCCCAAGGAGGCTCGCTTCCAAGCGGACCGTGCACTTGGCTTCCAGGCAGGGACGCCCCGCGCCTCCTGCAGGTCTTGGCACAGGGGCTGCTTCCCCTGAGCGGAGGCTGTGGGCGGCAGCCCAGACACGCAGGGGCAGGCCCCAACCACCTGCACACGTCTCTGCTGGTGGGGAGAGCACTAGGGAAATGACGTCTGTCAGGCACCTTCTGGGCGCTCACGGAGTCAGCCTCCGGGTGTGTGGGGCTGCAGACCACAGCCAGGGGCCCTGGGAAGCCTGGTGCTCTCCGTGCTGTGCTGAGTCTGGGCGGCCAAGCGACCGCTGGAGGAGCCCTGCACTTGCCATTCCCTTCCCTATGACAGAGCTCTCACGGCTGGAGGGCTTGGCAGCGTGCACCCCACCGGCCCCTAAGCCCTCCGCAAGGACGCCTGGGGACTAGGTGCAAAGGCAAGGCAGGAGTGGAGCTGAGGCCAGGAAGGCGCCAGGAGCGTCTGCCTGTCTGGCGCAGCCTGCTCCTTCCCGGGCAGGAAGCCTAGCAGCGAGGCAAGTCTGGGCAAGGCTCGCCCAGGGCAGAGCAGCCTCACGCCAGCCACTCTGCCAGATCGGGCCTCTGAGCAGAGCTGGAGCTCTGCCGTACTGGAGGCTCACTGGGCTCCGCCCAAGGAGTGAGTGCAGACGCACGCAGCTGGGCTGCCTCCTCTTCTCCCGAGGAGGCTCGCTTCCCGCATGCTGTGCGCTAGGCTTCCAGGCGGGGGCGCCCCGCGCCCCCTACAGGTCTTGGCTCAGGGGCTGCTTCCCTGGAGCTGGGGCTGCCGGCGGGAGCCCAGACACGCAGGGGCAGGCCCCACCACCTGCACACGTCTCTGCCGGGGAGCAGAGCGCTAGGGATATGACGTCTGTCAGGCACCTTCTGGGCGCCCACGGAGTCAGCCTCCGGGAGTGTGGGGCTGCAGACCACAGCCAGGGGACCTGGGAGCCTTGTGCTCTCCGTGCGGCGCTGAGTCTGGGCGGCCAAGCAACCGCTGGTGGAGCCCTGCACTTGCCCTCCCCTCCCCTCTACGAGAGGCCTCACTGCTGGAGGGCTCGGCAGTGTGCAAGCCACCGGCTCCTAAGCCTTCCCCAAGGACGCCCGGGGCCTAGATGCAAAGGCAAGGCAGGAGTGGAGCTGAGGCCAGGAAGGCGCCAGTGGCCTCTCCCAGCATCGCACAGCCTGCTCCTTCCCGGGCAGCAAGCCTAGCAGCGAGGCAAGCCTGGGCAAGTCTCGCCCAGGGCAGAGCAGCCTCGCGCAAGGCACTTGACTAGATCCGGCCTCTGAGCAGAGCTGGAGCTCTGCCGTCCTGGAGGCACACTCGGCTCGGCCCAAGCAGGGCTTGCAGCTGCACGCGGCTTGGCTCCCTCGACTCTTCCCAAGGAGGCTCGCTTCCAAGCGGACCGTGCACTTGGCTTCCAGGCAGGGATGCCCCGCGCCTCCTGCAGGTCTTGGCACAGGGGCTGCTTCCCCTGAGCGGAGGCTGTGGGCGGCAGCCCAGACACGCAGGGGCAGGCCCCAACCACCTGCACACGTCTCTGCTGGTGGGGAGAGCACTAGGGAAATGACGTCTGTCAGGCACCTTCTGGGCGCTCACGGAGTCAGCCTCCGGGTGTGTGGGGCTGCAGACCACAGCCAGGGGCCCTGGGAAGCCTGGTGCTCTCCGTGCTGTGCTGAGTCTGGGCGGCCAAGCGACCGCTGGAGGAGCCCTGCACTTGCCATTCCCTTCCCTATGACAGAGCTCTCACGGCTGGAGGGCTTGGCAGCGTGCACCCCACCGGCCCCTAAGCCCTCCGCAAGGACGCCTGGGGACTAGGTGCAAAGGCAAGGCAGGAGTGGAGCTGAGGCCAGGAAGGCGCCAGGAGCGTCTGCCTGTCTGGCGCAGCCTGCTCCTTCCCGGGCAGGAAGCCTAGCAGCGAGGCAAGTCTGGGCAAGGCTCGCCCAGGGCAGAGCAGCCTCACGCCAGCCACTCTGCCAGATCGGGCCTCTGAGCAGAGCTGGAGCTCTGCCGTACTGGAGGCTCACTGGGCTCCGCCCAAGGAGTGAGTGCAGACGCACGCAGCTGGGCTGCCTCCTCTTCTCCCGAGGAGGCTCGCTTCCCGCATGCTGTGCGCTAGGCTTCCAGGCGGGGGCGCCCCGCGCCCCCTACAGGTCTTGGCTCAGGGGCTGCTTCCCTGGAGCTGGGGCTGCCGGCGGGAGCCCAGACACGCAGGGGCAGGCCCCACCACCTGCACACGTCTCTGCCGGGGAGCAGAGCGCTAGGGACATGACATCTGTCAGGCACCTTCTGGGCGCCCACGGAGTCAGCCTCCGGGAGTGTGGGGCTGCAGACCACAGCCAGGGGACCTGGGAGCCTTGTGCTCTCCGTGCGGCGCTGAGTCTGGGCGGCCAAGCAACCGCTGGTGGAGCCCTGCACTTGCCCTCCCCTCCCCTCTACGAGAGGCCTCACTGCTGGAGGGCTCGGCAGTGTGCAAGCCACCGGCTCCTAAGCCTTCCCCAAGGACGCCCGGGGCCTAGATGCAAAGGCAAGGCAGGAGTGGAGCTGAGGCCAGGAAGGCGCCAGTGGCCTCTCCCAGCATCGCACAGCCTGCTCCTTCCCGGGCAGCAAGCCTAGCAGCGAGGCAAGCCTGGGCAAGTCTCGCCCAGGGCAGAGCAGCCTCGCGCAAGGCACTTGACTAGATCCGGCCTCTGAGCAGAGCTGGAGCTCTGCCGTCCTGGAGGCACACTCGGCTCGGCCCAAGCAGGGCTTGCAGCTGCACGCGGCTTGGCTCCCTCGACTCTTCCCAAGGAGGCTCGCTTCCAAGCGGACTGTGCACTTGGCTTCCAGGCAGGGACGCCCCGCGCCTCCTGCAGGTCTTGGCACAGGGGCTGCTTCCCCTGAGCGGAGGCTGTGGGCGGCAGCCCAGACACGCAGGGGCAGGCCCCAACCACCTGCACACGTCTCTGCTGGTGGGGAGAGCACTAGGGAAATGACGTCTGTCAGGCACCTTCTGGGCGCTCACGGAGTCAGCCTCCGGGTGTGTGGGGCTGCAGACCACAGCCAGGGGCCCTGGGAAGCCTGGTGCTCTCCGTGCTGTGCTGAGTCTGGGCGGCCAAGCGACCGCTGGAGGAGCCCTGCACTTGCCATTCCCTTCCCTATGACAGAGCTCTCACGGCTGGAGGGCTTGGCAGCGTGCACCCCACCGGCCCCTAAGCCCTCCGCAAGGACGCCTGGGGACTAGGTGCAAAGGCAAGGCAGGAGTGGAGCTGAGGCCAGGAAGGCGCCAGGAGCGTCTGCCTGTCTGGCGCAGCCTGCTCCTTCCCGGGCAGGAAGCCTAGCAGCGAGGCAAGTCTGGGCAAGGCTCGCCCAGGGCAGAGCAGCCTCACGCCAGCCACTCTGCCAGATCGGGCCTCTGAGCAGAGCTGGAGCTCTGCCGTACTGGAGGCTCACTGGGCTCCGCCCAAGGAGTGAGTGCAGACGCACGCAGCTGGGCTGCCTCCTCTTCTCCCGAGGAGGCTCGCTTCCCGCATGCTGTGCGCTAGGCTTCCAGGCGGGGGCGCCCCGCGCCCCCTACAGGTCTTGGCTCAGGGGCTGCTTCCCTGGAGCTGGGGCTGCCGGCGGGAGCCCAGACACGCAGGGGCAGGCCCCACCACCTGCACACGTCTCTGCCGGGGAGCAGAGCGCTAGGGACATGACGTCTGTCAGGCACCTTCTGGGCGCCCACGGAGTCAGCCTCCGGGAGTGTGGGGCTGCAGACCACAGCCAGGGGACCTGGGAGCCTTGTGCTCTCCGTGCGGCGCTGAGTCTGGGCGGCCAAGCAACCGCTGGTGGAGCCCTGCACTTGCCCTCCCCTCCCCTCTACGAGAGGCCTCACTGCTGGAGGGCTCGGCAGTGTGCAAGCCACCGGCTCCTAAGCCTTCCCCAAGGACGCCCGGGGCCTAGATGCAAAGGCAAGGCAGGAGTGGAGCTGAGGCCAGGAAGGCGCCAGTGGCCTCTCCCAGCATCGCACAGCCTGCTCCTTCCCGGGCAGCAAGCCTAGCAGCGAGGCAAGCCTGGGCAAGTCTCGCCCAGGGCAGAGCAGCCTCGCGCAAGGCACTTGACTAGATCCGGCCTCTGAGCAGAGCTGGAGCTCTGCCGTCCTGGAGGCACACTCGGCTCGGCCCAAGCAGGGCTTGCAGCTGCACGCGGCTTGGCTCCCTCGACTCTTCCCAAGGAGGCTCGCTTCCAAGCGGACCGTGCACTTGGCTTCCAGGCAGGGACGCCCCGCGCCTCCTGCAGGTCTTGGCACAGGGGCTGCTTCCCCTGAGCGGAGGCTGTGGGCGGCAGCCCAGACACGCAGGGGCAGGCCCCAACCACCTGCACACGTCTCTGCTGGTGGGGAGAGCACTAGGGAAATGACGTCTGTCAGGCACCTTCTGGGCGCTCACGGAGTCAGCCTCCGGGTGTGTGGGGCTGCAGACCACAGCCAGGGGCCCTGGGAAGCCTGGTGCTCTCCGTGCTGTGCTGAGTCTGGGCGGCCAAGCGACCGCTGGAGGAGCCCTGCACTTGCCATTCCCTTCCCTATGACAGAGCTCTCACGGCTGGAGGGCTTGGCAGCGTGCACCCCACCGGCCCCTAAGCCCTCCGCAAGGACGCCTGGGGACTAGGTGCAAAGGCAAGGCAGGAGTGGAGCTGAGGCCAGGAAGGCGCCAGGAGCGTCTGCCTGTCTGGCGCAGCCTGCTCCTTCCCGGGCAGGAAGCCTAGCAGCGAGGCAAGTCTGGGCAAGGCTCGCCCAGGGCAGAGCAGCCTCACGCCAGCCACTCTGCCAGATCGGGCCTCTGAGCAGAGCTGGAGCTCTGCCGTACTGGAGGCTCACTGGGCTCCGCCCAAGGAGTGAGTGCAGACGCACGCAGCTGGGCTGCCTCCTCTTCTCCCGAGGAGGCTCGCTTCCCGCATGCTGTGCACTAGGCTTCCAGGCGGGGGCGCCCCGCGCCCCCTACAGGTCTTGGCTCAGGGGCTGCTTCCCTGGAGCTGGGGCTGCCGGCGGGAGCCCAGACACGCAGGGGCAGGCCCCACCACCTGCACACGTCTCTGCCGGGGAGCAGAGCGCTAGGGACATGACGTCTGTCAGGCACCTTCTGGGCGCCCACGGAGTCAGCCTCCGGGAGTGTGGGGCTGCAGACCACAGCCAGGGGACCTGGGAGCCTTGTGCTCTCCGTGCGGCGCTGAGTCTGGGCGGCCAAGCAACCGCTGGTGGAGCCCTGCACTTGCCCTCCCCTCCCCTCTACGAGAGGCCTCACTGCTGGAGGGCTTGGCAGTGTGCAAGCCACCGGCTCCTAAGCCTTCCCCAAGGACGCCCGGGGCCTAGATGCAAAGGCAAGGCAGGAGTGGAGCTGAGGCCAGGAAGGCGCCAGTGGCCTCTCCCAGCATCGCACAGCCTGCTCCTTCCTGGGCAGCAAGCCTAGCAGCGAGGCAAGCGTGGGCAAGTCTCGCCCAGGGCAGAGCAGCCTCGCGCAAGGCACTTGACTAGATCTGGCCTCTGAGCAGAGCTGGAGCTCTGCCGTCCTGGAGGCACACTCGGCTCGGCCCAAGCAGGGATTGCAGCTGCACGCGTCTTGGCTCCCTCGACTCTTCCCAAGGAGGCTCGCTTCCAAGCAGACTGTGCACTTGGCTTCCAGGCAGGGACGCCCCGCGCCTCCTGCAGGTCTTGGCACAGGGGCTGCTTCCCCTGAGCTGAGGCTGTGGGCGGCAGCCCAGACACGCAGGGGCAGGCCCCAACCACCTGCACACGTCTCTGCTGGTTGGGAGAGCACTAGGGAAATGACGTCTGTCAGGCAGCTTCTGGGCGCTCACGGAGTCAGCCTCCGGGTGTGTGGGGCTGCAGACCACAGCCAGGGGCCCTGGGAAGCCTGGTGCTCTCCGTGCTGTGCTGAGTCTGGGCGGCCAAGCGACCGCTGGAGGAGCCCTGCACTTGCCATTCCCTTCCCTATGACAGAGCTCTCACGGCTGGAGGGCTTGGCAGCGGGCACCCCACCGGCCCCTAAGCCCTCCGCAAGGGCGCCTGGGGACTAGGTGCAAAGGCAAGGCAGGAGTGGAGCTGAGGCCAGGAAGGCGCCAGGAGCGTCTGCCTGTCTCGCGCAGCCTGCTCCTTCCCGGGCAGGAATCCTAGCAGCGACGCAAGTCTGGGCAAGGCTCGCCCAGGGCAGAGCAGCCTCACGCCAGCAACTCTGCCAGATCGGGCCTCTGAGCAGAGCTGGAGCTCTGCCGTACTGGAGGCTCACTGGGCTCCGCCCAAGGAGTGATTGCAGACGCACGCAGCTGGGCTGCCTCCTCTTCTCCCGAGGAGGCTCGCTTCCCGCGTGCTGTGCACCAGGCTTCCAGGCGGGGGCGCCCCGCGCCTCCTACAGGTCTTGCCTCAGGGGCTGCTTCCCTGGAGCTGGGGCTGCCGGCGGGAGCCCAGACACGCAGGGGCAGGCCCCACCACCTGCACACGTCTCTGCTGGGGAGCAGAGCGCTAGGGACATGACGTCTGTCAGGCACCTTCTGGGCGCCCACGGAGTCAGCCTCCGGGAGTGCGGGGCTGCAGACCACAGCCAGGGGACCTGGGAGCCTTGTGCTCTCCGTGCGGCGCTGAGTCTGGGCGGCCAAGCAACCGCTGGTGGAGCCCTGCACTTGCCCTCCCCTCCCCTCTACGAGAGGCCTCACTGCTGGAGGGCTTGGCAGTGTGCAAGCCACCGGCTCCTAAGCCTTCCCCAAGGACGCCCGGGGCCTAGATGCAAAGGCAAGGCAGGAGTGGAGCTGAGGCCAGGAAGGCGCCAGTGGCCTCTCCCAGCATCGCACAGCCTGCTCCTTCCTGGGCAGCAAGCCTAGCAGCGAGGCAAGCCTGGGCAAGTCTCGCCCAGGGCAGAGCAGCCTCGCGCAAGGCACTTGACTAGATCTGGCCTCTGAGCAGAGCTGGAGCTCTGCCGTCCTGGAGGCACACTCGGCTCGGCCCAAGCAGGGATTGCAGCTGCACGCGTCTTGGCTCCCTCGACTCTTCCCAAGGAGGCTCGCTTCCAAGCGGACCGTGCACTTGGCTTCCAGGCAGGGACGCCCCGCGCCTCCTGCAGGTCTTGGCACAGGGGCTGCTTCCCCTGAGCTGAGGCTGTGGGCGGCAGCCCAGACACGCAGGGGCAGGCCCCAACCACCTGCACACGTCTCTGCTGGTTGGGAGAGCACTAGGGAAATGACGTCTGTCAGGCACCTTCTGGGCGCTCACGGAGTCAGCCTCCGGGTGTGTGGGGCTGCAGACCACAGCCAGGGGCCCTGGGAAGCCTGGTGCTCTCCGTGCTGTGCTGAGTCTGGGCGGCCAAGCGAGCGCTGGAGGAGCCCTGCACTTGCCATTCCCTTCCCTATGACAGAGCTCTCACGGCTGGAGGGCTTGGCAGCGGGCACCCCACCGGCCCCTAAGCCCTCCGCAAGGACGCCTGGGGACTAGGTGCAAAGGCAAGGCAGGAGTGGAGCTGAGGCCAGGAAGGCGCCAGGAGCGTCTGCCTGTCTCGCGCAGCCTGCTCCTTCCCGGGCAGGAAGCCTAGCAGCGAGGCAAGTCTGGGCAAGGCTCGCCCAGGGCAGAGCAGCCTCACGCCAGCAACTCTGCCAGATCGGGCCTCTGAGCAGAGCTGGAGCTCTGCCGTACTGGAGGCTCACTGGGCTCCGCCCAAGGAGTGATTGCAGACGCACGCAGCTGGGCTGCCTCCTCTTCTCCCGAGGAGGCTCGCTTCCCGCGTGCTGTGCACCAGGCTTCCAGGCGGGGGCGCCCCGCGCCTCCTACAGGTCTTGCCTCAGGGGCTGCTTCCCTGGAGCTGGGGCTGCTGGCGGGAGCCCAGACACGCAGGGGCAGGCCCCACCACCTGCACACGTCTCTGCTGGGGAGCAGAGCGCTAGGGACATGACGTCTGTCAGGCACCTTCTGGGCGCCCACGGAGTCAGCCTCCGGGAGTGTGGGGCTGCAGACCACAGCCAGGGGACCTGGGAGCCTTGTGCTCTCCGTGCGGCGCTGAGTCTGGGCGGCCAAGCAACCGCTGGTGGAGCCCTGCACTTGCCCTCCCCTCCCCTCTACGAGAGGCCTCACTGCTGGAGGGCTCGGCAGTGTGCAAGCCACCGGCTCCTAAGCCTTCCCCAAGGACGCCCGGGGCCTAGATGCAAAGGCAAGGCAGGAGTGGAGCTGAGGCCAGGAAGGCGCCAGTGGCCTCTCCCAGCATCGCACAGCCTGCTCCTTCCCGGGCAGCAAGCCTAGCAGCGAGGCAAGCCTGGGCAAGTCTCGCCAGGGCAGAGCAGCCTCGCGCAAGGCACTTGACTAGATCCGGCCTCTGAGCAGAGCTGGAGCTCTGCCGTCCTGGAGGCACACTCGGCTCGGCCCAAGCAGGGCTTGCAGCTGCACGCGGCTTGGCTCCCTCGACTCTTCCCAAGGAGGCTCGCTTCCAAGCGGACCGTGCACTTGGCTTCCAGGCAGGGACGCCCCGCGCCTCCTGCAGGTCTTGGCACAGGGGCTGCTTCCCCTGAGCGGAGGCTGTGGGCGGCAGCCCAGACACGCAGGGGCAGGCCCCAACCACCTGCACACGTCTCTGCTGGTGGGGAGAGCACTAGGGAAATGACGTCTGTCAGGCACCTTCTGGGCGCTCACGGAGTCAGCCTCCGGGTGTGTGGGGCTGCAGACCACAGCCAGGGGCCCTGGGAAGCTGGTGCTCTCCGTGCTGTGCTGAGTCTGGGCGGCCAAGCGACCGCTGGAGGAGCCCTGCACTTGCCATTCCCTTCCCTATGACAGAGCTCTCACGGCTGGAGGGCTTGGCAGCGTGCACCCCACCGGCCCCTAAGCCCTCCGCAAGGACGCCTGGGGACTAGGTGCAAAGGCAAGGCAGGAGTGGAGCTGAGGCCAGGAAGGCGCCAGGAGCGTCTGCCTGTCTGGCGCAGCCTGCTCCTTCCCGGGCAGGAAGCCTAGCAGCGAGGCAAGTCTGGGCAAGGCTCGCCCAGGGCAGAGCAGCCTCACGCCAGCCACTCTGCCAGATCGGGCCTCTGAGCAGAGCTGGAGCTCTGCCGTACTGGAGGCTCACTGGGCTCCGCCCAAGGAGTGAGTGCAGACGCACGCAGCTGGGCTGCCTCCTCTTCTCCCGAGGAGGCTCGCTTCCCGCATGCTGTGCGCTAGGCTTCCAGGCGGGGGCGCCCCGCGCCCCCTACAGGTCTTGGCTCAGGGGCTGCTTCCCTGGAGCTGGGGCTGCCGGCGGGAGCCCAGACACGCAGGGGCAGGCCCCACCACCTGCACACGTCTCTGCCGGGGAGCAGAGCGCTAGGGACATGACGTCTGTCAGGCACCTTCTGGGCGCCCACGGAGTCAGCCTCCGGGAGGTGTGGGCTGCAGACCACAGCCAGGGACCTGGGAGCCTTGTGCTCTCCGTGCGGCGCTGAGTCTGGGCGGCCAAGCAACCGCTGGTGGAGCCCTGCACTTGCCCTCCCCTCCCCTCTACGAGAGGCCTCACTGCTGGAGGGCTCGGCAGTGTGCAAGCCACCGGCTCCTAAGCCTTCCCCAAGGACGCCCGGGGCCTAGATGCAAAGGCAAGGCAGGAGTGGAGCTGAGGCCAGGAAGGCGCCAGTGGCCTCTCCCAGCATCGCACAGCCTGCTCCTTCCCGGGCAGCAAGCCTAGCAGCGAGGCAAGCCTGGGCAAGTCCTCGCCCAGGGCAGAGCAGCCTCGCGCAAGGCACTTGACTAGATCCGGCCTCTGAGCAGAGCTGGAGCTCTGCCGTCCTGGAGGCACACTCGGCTCGGCCCAAGCAGGGCTTGCAGCTGCACGCGGCTTGGCTCCCTCGACTCTTCCCAAGGAGGCTCGCTTCCAAGCGGACCGTGCACTTGGCTTCCAGGCAGGGACGCCCCGCGCCTCCTGCAGGTCTTGGCACAGGGGCTGCTTCCCCTGAGCGGAGGCTGTGGGCGGCAGCCCAGACACGCAGGGGCAGGCCCCAACCACCTGCACACGTCTCTGCTGGTGGGGAGAGCACTAGGGAAATGACGTCTGTCAGGCACCTTCTGGGCGCTCACGGAGTCAGCCTCCGGGTGTGTGGGGGCTGCAGACCACAGCCAGGGGCCCTGGGAAGCCTGGTGCTCTCCGTGCTGTGCTGAGTCTGGGCGGCCAAGCGACCGCTGGAGGAGCCCTGCACTTGCCAGTCCCTTCCCTATGACAGAGCTCTCACGGCTGGAGGGCTTGGCAGCGTGCACCCCACCGGCCCCTAAGCCCTCCGCAAGGACGCCTGGGGACTAGGTGCAAAGGCAAGGCAGGAGTGGAGCTGAGGCCAGGAAGGCGCCAGGAGCGTCTGCCTGTCTGGCGCAGCCTGCTCCTTCCCGGGCAGGAAGCCTAGCAGCGAGGCAAGTCTGGGCAAGGCTCGCCCAGGGCAGAGCAGCCTCACGCCAGCCACTCTGCCAGATCGGGCCTCTGAGCAGAGCTGGAGCTCTGCCGTACTGGAGGCTCACTGGGCTCCGCCCAAGGAGTGAGTGCAGACGCACGCAGCTGGGCTGCCTCCTCTTCTCCCGAGGAGGCTCGCTTCCCGCATGCTGTGCGCTAGGCTTCCAGCGGGGGCGCCCCGCGCCCCCTACAGGTCTTGGCTCAGGGGCTGCTTCCCTGGAGCTGGGGCTGCCGGCGGGAGCCCAGACACGCAGGGGCAGGCCCCACCACCTGCACACGTCTCTGCCGGGGAGCAGAGCGCTAGGGACATGACGTCTGTCAGGCACCTTCTGGGCGCCCACGGAGTCAGCCTCCGGGAGTGTGGGGCTGCAGACCACAGCCAGGGGACCTGGGAGCCTTGTGCTCTCCGTGCGGCGCTGAGTCTGGGCGGCCAAGCAACCGCTGGTGGAGCCCTGCACTTGCCCTCCCCTCCCCTCTACGAGAGGCCTCACTGCTGGAGGGCTCGGCAGTGTGCAAGCCACCGGCTCCTAAGCCTTCCCCAAGGACGCCCGGGGCCTAGATGCAAAGGCAAGGCAGGAGTGGAGCTGAGGCCAGGAAGGCGCCAGTGGCCTCTCCCAGCATCGCACAGCCTGCTCCTTCCCGGGCAGCAAGCCTAGCAGCGAGGCAAGCCTGGGCAAGTCTCGCCCAGGGCAGAGCAGCCTCGCGCAAGGCACTTGACTAGATCCGGCCTCTGAGCAGAGCTGGAGCTCTGCCGTCCTGGAGGCACACTCGGCTCGGCCCAAGCAGGGCTTGCAGCTGCACGCGGCTTGGCTCCCTCGACTCTTCCCAAGGAGGCTCGCTTCCAAGCGGACCGTGCACTTGGCTTCCAGGCAGGGACGCCCCGCGCCTCCTGCAGGTCTTGGCACAGGGGCTGCTTCCCCTGAGCGGAGGCTGTGGGCGGCAGCCCAGACACGCAGGGGCAGGCCCCAACCACCTGCACACGTCTCTGCTGGTGGGGAGAGCACTAGGGAAATGACGTCTGTCAGGCACCTTCTGGGCGCTCACGGAGTCAGCCTCCGGTGTGGTGGGGCTGCAGACCACAGCCAGGGGCCCTGGGAAGCCTGGTGCTCTCCGTGCTGTGCTGAGTCTGGGCGGCCAAGCGACCGCTGGAGGAGCCCTGCACTTGCCAGTCCCTTCCCTATGACAGAGCTCTCACGGCTGGAGGGCTTGGCAGCGTGCACCCCACCGGCCCTAAGCCCTCCGCAAGGACGCCTGGGGACTAGGTGCAAAGGCAAGGCAGGAGTGAGCTGAGGCCAGGAAGGCGCCAGGAGCGTCTGCCTGTCTGGCGCAGCCTGCTCCTTCCCGGGCAGGAAGCCTAGCAGCGAGGCAAGTCTGGGCAAGGCTCGCCCAGGGCAGAGCAGCCTCACGCCAGCCACTCTGCCAGATCGGGCCTCTGAGCAGAGCTGGAGCTCTGCCGTACTGGAGGCTCACTGGGCTCCGCCCAAGGAGTGAGTGCAGACGCACGCAGCTGGGCTGCCTCCTCTTCTCCCGAGGAGGCTCGCTTCCCGCATGCTGTGCGCTAGGCTTCCAGGCGGGGGCGCCCGCGCCCCCTACAGGTCTTGGCTCAGGGGCTGCTTCCCTGGAGCTGGGGCTGCCGGCGGGAGCCCAGACACGCAGGGGCAGGCCCCACCACCTGCACACGTCTCTGCCGGGGAGCAGAGCGCTAGGGACATGACGTCTGTCAGGCACCTTCTGGGCGCCCACGGAGTCAGCCTCCGGGAGTGTGGGGCTGCAGACCACAGCCAGGGGACCTGGGAGCCTTGTGCTCTCCGTGCGGCGCTGAGTCTGGGCGGCCAAGCAACCGCTGGTGGAGCCCTGCACTTGCCCTCCCCTCCCCTCTACGAGAGGCCTCACTGCTGGAGGCTCGGCAGTGTGCAAGCCACCGGCTCCTAAGCCTTCCCCAAGGACGCCGGGGCCTAGATGCAAAGGCAAGGCAGGAGTGGAGCTGAGGCCAGGAAGGCGCCAGTGGCCTCTCCCAGCATCGCACAGCCTGCTCCTTCCCGGGCAGCAAGCCTAGCAGCGAGGCAAGCCTGGGCAAGTCTCGCCCAGGGCAGAGCAGCCTCGCGCAAGGCACTTGACTAGATCCGGCCTCTGAGCAGAGCTGGAGCTCTGCCGTCCTGGAGGCACACTCGGCTCGGCCCAAGCAGGGCTTGCAGCTGCACGCGGCTTGGCTCCCTCGACTCTTCCCAAGGAGGCTCGCTTCCAAGCGGACCGTGCACTTGGCTTCCAGGCAGGGACGCCCCGCGCCTCCTGCAGGTCTTGGCACAGGGGCTGCTTCCCCTGAGCGGAGGCTGTGGGCGGCAGCCCAGACACGCAGGGGCAGGCCCCAACCACCTGCACACGTCTCTGCTGGTGGGGAGAGCACTAGGGAAATGACGTCTGTCAGGCACCTTCTGGGCGCTCACGGAGTCAGCCTCCGGGTGTGTGGGGCTGCAGACCACAGCCAGGGGCCCTGGGAAGCCTGGTGCTCTCCGTGCTGTGCTGAGTCTGGGCGGCCAAGCGACCGCTGGAGGAGCCCTGCACTTGCCAGTCCCTTCCCTATGACAGAGCTCTCACGGCTGGAGGGCTTGGCAGCGTGCACCCCCACCGGCCCCTAAGCCCTCCGCAAGGACGCCTGGGGACTAGGTGCAAAGGCAAGGCAGGAGTGGAGCTGAGGCCAGGAAGGCGCCAGGAGCGTCTGCCTGTCTGGCGCAGCCTGCTCCTTCCCGGGCAGGAAGCCTAGCAGCGAGGCAAGTCTGGGCAAGGCTCGCCCAGGGCAGAGCAGCCTCACGCCAGCCACTCTGCCAGATCGGGCCTCTGAGCAGAGCTGGAGCTCTGCCGTACTGGAGGCTCACTGGGCTCCGCCCAAGGAGTGAGTGCAGACGCACGCAGCTGGGCTGCCTCCTCTTCTCCCGAGGAGGCTCGCTTCCCGCATGCTGTGCGCTAGGCTTCCAGGCGGGGGCGCCCCGCGCCCCCTACAGGTCTTGGCTCAGGGGCTGCTTCCCTGGAGCTGGGGCTGCCGGCGGGAGCCCAGACACGCAGGGGCAGGCCCCACCACCTGCACACGTCTCTGCCGGGGAGCAGAGCGCTAGGGACATGACGTCTGTCAGGCACCTTCTGGGCGCCCACGGAGTCAGCCTCCGGGGAGTGTGGGGCTGCAGACCACAGCCAGGGGACCTGGGAGCCTTGTGCTCTCCGTGCGGCGCTGAGTCTGGGCGGCCAAGCAACCGCTGGTGGAGCCCTGCACTTGCCCTCCCCTCCCCTCTACGAGAGGCCTCACTGCTGGAGGGCTCGGCAGTGTGCAAGCCACCGGCTCCTAAGCCTTCCCCAAGGACGCCCGGGGCCTAGATGCAAAGGCAAGGCAGGAGTGGAGCTGAGGCCAGGAAGGCGCCAGTGGCCTCTCCCAGCATCGCACAGCCTGCTCCTTCCCGGGCAGCAAGCCTAGCAGCGAGGCAAGCCTGGGCAAGTCTCGCCCAGGGCAGAGCAGCCTCGCGCAAGGCACTTGACTAGATCCGGCCTCTGAGCAGAGCTGGAGCTCTGCCGTCCTGGAGGCACACTCGGCTCGGCCCAAGCAGGGCTTGCAGCTGCACGCGGCTTGGCTCCTCGACTCTTCCCAAGGAGGCTCGCTTCCAAGCGGACCGTGCACTTGGCTTCCAGGCAGGGACGCCCCGCGCCTCCTGCAGGTCTTGGCACAGGGGCTGCTTCCCCTGAGCGGAGGCTGTGGGCGGCAGCCCAGACACGCAGGGGCAGGCCCCAACCACCTGCACACGTCTCTGCTGGTGGGGAGAGCACTAGGGAAATGACGTCTGTCAGGCACCTTCTGGGCGCTCACGGAGTCAGCCTCCGGGTGTGTGGGGGCTGCAGACCACAGCCAGGGGCCCTGGGAAGCCTGGTGCTCTCCGTGCTGTGCTGAGTCTGGGCGGCCAAGCGACCGCTGGAGGAGCCCTGCACTTGCCATTCCCTTCCCTATGACAGAGCTCTCACGGCTGGAGGGCTTGGCAGCGTGCACCCCACCGGCCCCTAAGCCCTCCGCAAGGACGCCTGGGGACTAGGTGCAAAGGCAAGGCAGGAGTGGAGCTGAGGCCAGGAAGGCGCCAGGAGCGTCTGCCTGTCTGGCGCAGCCTGCTCCTTCCCGGGCAGGAAGCCTAGCAGCGAGGCAAGTCTGGGCAAGGCTCGCCCAGGGCAGAGCAGCCTCACGCCAGCCACTCTGCCAGATCGTGCCAGATCGGGCCTCTGAGCAGAGCTGGAGCTCTGCCGTACTGGAGGCTCACTGGGCTCCGCCCAAGGAGTGAGTGCAGACGCACGCAGCTGGGCTGCCTCCTCTTCTCCCGAGGAGGCTCGCTTCCCGCATGCTGTGCGCTAGGCTTCCAGGCGGGGGCGCCCCGCGCCCCCTACAGGTCTTGGCTCAGGGGCTGCTTCCCTGGAGCTGGGGCTGCCGGCGGGAGCCCAGACACGCAGGGGCAGGCCCCACCACCTGCACACGTCTCTGCCGGGGAGCAGAGCGCTAGGGGACATGACGTCTGTCAGGCACCTTCTGGGCGCCCACGGAGTCAGCCTCCGGGAGTGTGGGGCTGCAGACCACAGCCAGGGGACCTGGGAGCCTTGTGCTCTCCGTGCGGCGCTGAGTCTGGGCGGCCAAGCAACCGCTGGTGGAGCCCTGCACTTGCCCTCCCCTCCCCTCTACGAGAGGCCTCACTGCTGGAGGGCTCGGCAGTGTGCAAGCCACCGGCTCCTAAGCCTTCCCCAAGGACGCCCGGGGCCTAGATGCAAAGGCAAGGCAGGAGTGGAGCTGAGGCCAGGAAGGCGCCAGTGGCCTCTCCCAGCATCGCACAGCCTGCTCCTTCCCGGGCAGCAAGCCTAGCAGCGAGGCAAGCCTGGGCAAGTCTCGCCCAGGGCAGAGCAGCCTCGCGCAAGGCACTTGACTAGATCCGGCCTCTGAGCAGAGCTGGAGCTCTGCCGTCCTGGAGGCACACTCGGCTCGGCCCAAGCAGGGCTTGCAGCTGCACGCGGCTTGGCTCCCTCGACTCTTCCCAAGGAGGCTCGCTTCCAAGCGGACCGTGCACTTGGCTTCCAGGCAGGGACGCCCCGCGCCTCCTGCAGGTCTTGGCACAGGGGCTGCTTCCCCTGAGCGGAGGCTGTGGGCGGCAGCCCAGACACGCAGGGGCAGGCCCCAACCACCTGCACACGTCTCTGCTGGTGGGGAGAGCACTAGGGAAATGACGTCTGTCAGGCACCTTCTGGGCGCTCACGGAGTCAGCCTCCGGGTGTGTGGGGCTGCAGACCACAGCCAGGGGCCCTGGGAAGCCTGGTGCTCTCCGTGCTGTGCTGAGTCTGGGCGGCCAAGCGACCGCTGGAGGAGCCCTGCACTTGCCAGTCCCTTCCCTATGACAGAGCTCTCACGGCTGGAGGGCTTGGCAGCGTGCACCCCACCGGCCCCTAAGCCCTCCGCAAGGACGCCTGGGGACTAGGTGCAAAGGCAAGGCAGGAGTGGAGCTGAGGCCAGGAAGGCGCCAGGAGCGTCTGCCTGTCTGGCGCAGCCTGCTCCTTCCCGGGCAGGAAGCCTAGCAGCGAGGCAAGTCTGGGCAAGGCTCGCCCAGGGCAGAGCAGCCTCACGCCAGCCACTCTGCCAGATCGGGCCTCTGAGCAGAGCTGGAGCTCTGCCGTACTGGAGGCTCACTGGGCTCCGCCCAAGGAGTGAGTGCAGACGCACGCAGCTGGGCTGCCTCCTCTTCTCCCGAGGAGGCTCGCTTCCCGCATGCTGTGCGCTAGGCTTCCAGGCGGGGGCGCCCCGCGCCCCCTACAGGTCTTGGCTCAGGGGCTGCTTCCCTGGAGCTGGGGCTGCCGGCGGGAGCCCAGACACGCAGGGGCAGGCCCCACCACCTGCACACGTCTCTGCCGGGGAGCAGAGCGCTAGGGACATGACGTCTGTCAGGCACCTTCTGGGCGCCCACGGAGTCAGCCTCCGGGAGTGTGGGGCTGCAGACCACAGCCAGGGGACCTGGGAGCCTTGTGCTCTCCGTGCGGCGCTGAGTCTGGGCGGCCAAGCAACCGCTGGTGGAGCCCTGCACTTGCCCTCCCCTCCCCTCTACGAGAGGCCTCACTGCTGGAGGGCTCGGCAGTGTGCAAGCCACCGGCTCCTAAGCCTTCCCCAAGGACGCCCGGGGCCTAGATGCAAAGGCAAGGCAGGAGTGGAGCTGAGGCCAGGAAGGCGCCAGTGGCCTCTCCCAGCATCGCACAGCCTGCTCCTTCCCGGGCAGCAAGCCTAGCAGCGAGGCAAGCCTGGGCAAGTCTCGCCCAGGGCAGAGCAGCCTCGCGCAAGGCACTTGACTAGATCCGGCCTCTGAGCAGAGCTGGAGCTCTGCCGTCCTGGAGGCACACTCGGCTCGGCCCAAGCAGGGCTTGCAGCTGCACGCGGCTTGGCTCCCTTGACTCTTCCCAAGGAGGCTCGCTTCCAAGCGGACCGTGCACTTGGCTTCCAGGCAGGGACGCCCCGCGCCTCCTGCAGGTCTTGGCACAGGGGCTGCTTCCCCTGAGCGGAGGCTGTGGGCGGCAGCCCAGACACGCAGGGGCAGGCCCCAACCACCTGCACACGTCTCTGCTGGTGGGGAGAGCACTAGGGAAATGACGTCTGTCAGGCACCTTCTGGGCGCTCACGGAGTCAGCCTCCGGGTGTGTGGGGCTGCAGACCACAGCCAGGGGCCCTGGGAAGCCTGGTGCTCTCCGTGCTGTGCTGAGTCTGGGCGGCCAAGCGACCGCTGGAGGAGCCCTGCACTTGCCAGTCCCTTCCCTATGACAGAGCTCTCACGGCTGGAGGGCTTGGCAGCGTGCACCCCACCGGCCCCTAAGCCCTCCGCAAGGACGCCTGGGGACTAGGTGCAAAGGCAAGGCAGGAGTGGAGCTGAGGCCAGGAAGGCGCCAGGAGCGTCTGCCTGTCTGGCGCAGCCTGCTCCTTCCCGGGCAGGAAGCCTAGCAGCGAGGCAAGTCTGGGCAAGGCTCGCCCAGGGCAGAGCAGCCTCACGCCAGCCACTCTGCCAGATCGGGCCTCTGAGCAGAGCTGGAGCTCTGCCGTACTGGAGGCTCACTGGGCTCCGCCCAAGGAGTGAGTGCAGACGCACGCAGCTGGGCTGCCTCCTCTTCTCCCGAGGAGGCTCGCTTCCCGCATGCTGTGCGCTAGGCTTCCAGGCGGGGGCGCCCCGCGCCCCCTACAGGTCTTGGCTCAGGGGCTGCTTCCCTGGAGCTGGGGCTGCCGGCGGGAGCCCAGACACGCAGGGGCAGGCCCCACCACCTGCACACGTCTCTGCCGGGGAGCAGAGCGCTAGGGACATGACGTCTGTCAGGCACCTTCTGGGCGCCCACGGAGTCAGCCTCCGGGAGTGTGGGGCTGCAGACCACAGCCAGGGGACCTGGGAGCCTTGTGCTCTCCGTGCGGCGCTGAGTCTGGGCGGCCAAGCAACCGCTGGTGGAGCCCTGCACTTGCCCTCCCCTCCCCTCTACGAGAGGCCTCACTGCTGGAGGGCTCGGCAGTGTGCAAGCCACCGGCTCCTAAGCCTTCCCCAAGGACGCCCGGGGCCTAGATGCAAAGGCAAGGCAGGAGTGGAGCTGAGGCCAGGAAGGCGCCAGTGGCCTCTCCCAGCATCGCACAGCCTGCTCCTTCCCGGGCAGCAAGCCTAGCAGCGAGGCAAGCCTGGGCAAGTCTCGCCCAGGGCAGAGCAGCCTCGCGCAAGGCACTTGACTAGATCCGGCCTCTGAGCAGAGCTGGAGCTCTGCCGTCCTGGAGGCACACTCGGCTCGGCCCAAGCAGGGCTTGCAGCTGCACGCGGCTTGGCTCCCTCGACTCTTCCCAAGGAGGCTCGCTTCCAAGCGGACCGTGCACTTGGCTTCCAGGCAGGGACGCCCCGCGCCTCCTGCAGGTCTTGGCACAGGGGCTGCTTCCCCTGAGCGGAGGCTGTGGGCGGCAGCCCAGACACGCAGGGGCAGGCCCCAACCACCTGCACACGTCTCTGCTGGTGGGGAGAGCACTAGGGAAATGACGTCTGTCAGGCACCTTCTGGGCGCTCACGGAGTCAGCCTCCGGGTGTGTGGGGCTGCAGACCACAGCCAGGGGCCCTGGGAAGCCTGGTGCTCTCCGTGCTGTGCTGAGTCTGGGCGGCCAAGCGACCGCTGGAGGAGCCCTGCACTTGCCATTCCCTTCCCTATGACAGAGCTCTCACGGCTGGAGGGCTTGGCAGCGTGCACCCCACCGGCCCCTAAGCCCTCCGCAAGGACGCCTGGGGACTAGGTGCAAAGGCAAGGCAGGAGTGGAGCTGAGGCCAGGAAGGCGCCAGGAGCGTCTGCCTGTCTGGCGCAGCCTGCTCCTTCCCGGGCAGGAAGCCTAGCAGCGAGGCAAGTCTGGGCAAGGCTCGCCCAGGGCAGAGCAGCCTCACGCCAGCCACTCTGCCAGATCGGGCCTCTGAGCAGAGCTGGAGCTCTGCCGTACTGGAGGCTCACTGGGCTCCGCCCAAGGAGTGAGTGCAGACGCACGCAGCTGGGCTGCCTCCTCTTCTCCCGAGGAGGCTCGCTTCCCGCATGCTGTGCGCTAGGCTTCCAGGCGGGGGCGCCCCGCGCCCCCTACAGGTCTTGGCTCAGGGGCTGCTTCCCTGGAGCTGGGGCTGCCGGCGGGAGCCCAGACACGCAGGGGCAGGCCCCACCACCTGCACACGTCTCTGCCGGGGAGCAGAGCGCTAGGGACATGACGTCTGTCAGGCACCTTCTGGGCGCCCACGGAGTCAGCCTCCGGGAGTGTGGGGCTGCAGACCACAGCCAGGGGACCTGGGAGCCTTGTGCTCTCCGTGCGGCGCTGAGTCTGGGCGGCCAAGCAACCGCTGGTGGAGCCCTGCACTTGCCCTCCCCTCCCCTCTACGAGAGGCCTCACTGCTGGAGGGCTCGGCAGTGTGCAAGCCACCGGCTCCTAAGCCTTCCCCAAGGACGCCCGGGGCCTAGATGCAAAGGCAAGGCAGGAGTGGAGCTGAGGCCAGGAAGGCGCCAGTGGCCTCTCCCAGCATCGCACAGCCTGCTCCTTCCCGGGCAGCAAGCCTAGCAGCGAGGCAAGCCTGGGCAAGTCTCGCCCAGGGCAGAGCAGCCTCGCGCAAGGCACTTGACTAGATCCGGCCTCTGAGCAGAGCTGGAGCTCTGCCGTCCTGGAGGCACACTCGGCTCGGCCCAAGCAGGGCTTGCAGCTGCACGCGGCTTGGCTCCCTCGACTCTTCCCAAGGAGGCTCGCTTCCAAGCGGACCGTGCACTTGGCTTCCAGGCAGGGACGCCCCGCGCCTCCTGCAGGTCTTGGCACAGGGGCTGCTTCCCCTGAGCGGAGGCTGTGGGCGGCAGCCCAGACACGCAGGGGCAGGCCCCAACCACCTGCACACGTCTCTGCTGGTGGGGAGAGCACTAGGGAAATGACGTCTGTCAGGCACCTTCTGGGCGCTCACGGAGTCAGCCTCCGGGTGTGTGGGGCTGCAGACCACAGCCAGGGGCCCTGGGAAGCCTGGTGCTCTCCGTGCTGTGCTGAGTCTGGGCGGCCAAGCGACCGCTGGAGGAGCCCTGCACTTGCCAGTCCCTTCCCTATGACAGAGCTCTCACGGCTGGAGGGCTTGGCAGCGTGCACCCCACCGGCCCCTAAGCCCTCCGCAAGGACGCCTGGGGACTAGGTGCAAAGGCAAGGCAGGCAGGAGTGGAGCTGAGGCCAGGAAGGCGCCAGGAGCGTCTGCCTGTCTGGCGCAGCCTGCTCCTTCCCGGGCAGGAAGCCTAGCAGCGAGGCAAGTCTGGGCAAGGCTCGCCCAGGGCAGAGCAGCCTCACGCCAGCCACTCTGCAGATCGGGCCTCTGAGCAGAGCTGGAGCTCTGCCGTACTGGAGGCTCACTGGGCTCCGCCCAAGGAGTGAGTGCAGACGCACGCAGCTGGGCTGCCTCCTCTTCTCCCGAGGAGGCTCGCTTCCCGCATGCTGTGCGCTAGGCTTCCAGGCGGGGGCGCCCCGCGCCCCCTACAGGTCTTGGCTCAGGGGCTGCTTCCTGGAGCTGGGGCTGCCGGCGGGAGCCCAGACACGCAGGGGCAGGCCCCACCACCTGCACACGTCTCTGCCGGGGAGCAGAGCGCTAGGGACATGACGTCTGTCAGGCACCTTCTGGGCGCCCACGGAGTCAGCCTCCGGGAGTGTGGGGCTGCAGACCACAGCCAGGGGACCTGGGAGCCTTGTGCTCTCCGTGCGGCGCTGAGGTCAGGGCGGCCAAGCAACCGCTGGTGGAGCCCTGCACTTGCCCTCCCCTCCCCTCTACGAGAGGCCTCACTGCTGGAGGGCTCGGCAGTGTGCAAGCCACCGGCTCCTAAGCCTTCCCCAAGGACGCCCGGGGCCTAGATGCAAAGGCAAGGCAGGAGTGGAGCTGAGGCCAGGAAGGCGCCAGTGGCCTCTCCCAGCATCGCACAGCCTGCTCCTTCCCGGGCAGCAAGCCTAGCAGCGAGGCAAGCCTGGGCAAGTCTCGCCCAGGGCAGAGCAGCCTCGCGCAAGGCACTTGACTAGATCCGGCCTCTGAGCAGAGCTGGAGCTCTGCCGTCCTGGAGGCACACTCGGCTCGGCCCAAGCAGGGCTTGCAGCTGCACGCGGCTTGGCTCCCTCGACTCTTCCCAAGGAGGCTCGCTTCCAAGCGGACCGTGCACTTGGCTTCCAGGCAGGGACGCCCCGCGCCTCCTGCAGGTCTTGGCACAGGGGCTGCTTCCCCTGAGCGGAGGCTGTGGGCGGCAGCCCAGACACGCAGGGGCAGGCCCCAACCACCTGCACACGTCTCTGCTGGTGGGGAGAGCACTAGGGAAATGACGTCTGTCAGGCACCTTCTGGGCGCTCACGGAGTCAGCCTCCGGGTGTGTGGGGCTGCAGACCACAGCCAGGGGCCCTGGGAAGCCTGGTGCTCTCCGTGCTGTGCTGAGTCTGGGCGGCCAAGCGACCGCTGGAGGAGGCCCTGCACTTGCCAGTCCCTTCCCTATGACAGAGCTCTCACGGCTGGAGGGCTTGGCAGCGTGCACCCCACCGGCCCCTAAGCCCTCCGCAAGGACGCCTGGGGACTAGGTGCAAAGGCAAGGCAGGAGTGGAGCTGAGGCCAGGAAGGCGCCAGGAGCGTCTGCCTGTCTGGCGCAGCCTGCTCCTTCCCGGGCAGGAAGCCTAGCAGCGAGGCAAGTCTGGGCAAGGCTCGCCCAGGGCAGAGCAGCCTCACGCCAGCCACTCTGCCAGATCGGGCCTCTGAGCAGAGCTGGAGCTCTGCCGTACTGGAGGCTCACTGGGCTCCGCCCAAGGAGTGAGTGCAGACGCACGCAGCTGGGCTGCTCTCCTCTTCTCCCGAGGAGGCTCGCTTCCCGCATGCTGTGCGCTAGGCTTCCAGGCGGGGCGCCCCGCGCCCCCTACAGGTCTTGGCTCAGGGGCTGCTTCCCTGGAGCTGGGGCTGCCGGCGGGAGCCCAGACACGCAGGTGCAGGCCCCACCACCTGCACACGTCTCTGCCGGGGAGCAGAGCGCTAGGGACATGACGTCTGTCAGGCACCTTCTGGGCGCCCACGGAGTCAGCCTCCGGGAGTGTGGGGCTGCAGACCACAGCCAGGGGACCTGGGAGCCTTGTGCTCTCCGTGCGGCGCTGAGTCTGGGCGGCCAAGCAACCGCTGGTGGAGCCCTGCACTTGCCCTCCCCTCCCCTCTACGAGAGGCCTCACTGCTGGAGGGCTCGGCAGTGTGCAAGCCACCGGCTCCTAAGCCTTCCCCAAGGACGCCCGGGGCCTAGATGCAAAGGCAAGGCAGGAGTGGAGCTGAGGCCAGGAAGGCGCCAGTGGCCTCTCCCAGCATCGCACAGCCTGCTCCTTCCCGGGCAGCAAGCCTAGCAGCGAGGCAAGCCTGGGCAAGTCTCGCCCAGGGCAGAGCAGCCTCGCGCAAGGCACTTGACTAGATCCGGCCTCTGAGCAGAGCTGGAGCTCTGCCGTCCTGGAGGCACACTCGGCTCGGCCCAAGCAGGGCTTGCAGCTGCACGCGGCTTGGCTCCCTCGACTCTTCCCAAGGAGGCTCGCTTCCAAGCGGACCGTGCACTTGGCTTCCAGGCAGGGACGCCCCGCGCCTCCTGCAGGTCTTGGCACAGGGGCTGCTTCCCCTGAGCGGAGGCTGTGGGCGGCAGCCCAGACACGCAGGGGCAGGCCCCAACCACCTGCACACGTCTCTGCTGGTGGGGAGAGCACTAGGGAAATGACGTCTGTCAGGCACCTTCTGGGCGCTCACGGAGTCAGCCTCCGGGTGTGTGGGGCTGCAGACCACAGCCAGGGGCCCTGGGAAGCCTGGTGCTCTCCGTGCTGTGCTGAGTCTGGGCGCCAAGCGACCGCTGGAGGAGCCCTGCACTTGCCATTCCCTTCCCTATGACAGAGCTCTCACGGCTGGAGGGCTTGGCAGCGTGCACCCCACCGGCCCCTAAGCCCTCCGCAAGGACGCCTGGGGACTAGGTGCAAAGGCAAGGCAGGAGTGGAGCTGAGGCCAGGAAGGCGCCAGGAGCGTCTGGCCTGTCTGGCGCAGCCTGCTCCTTCCCGGGCAGGAAGCCTAGCAGCGAGGCAAGTCTGGGCAAGGCTCGCCCAGGGCAGAGCAGCCTCACGCCAGCCACTCTGCCAGATCGGGCCTCTGAGCAGAGCTGGAGCTCTGCCGTACTGGAGGCTCACTGGGCTCCGCCCAAGGAGTGAGTGCAGACGCACGCAGCTGGGGCTGCCCTCCTCTTCTCCCGAGGAGGCTCGCTTTCCCGCATGCTGTGCGCTAGGCTTCCAGGCGGGGGCGCCCCGCGCCCCCCTACAGGTCTTGGCTCAGGGGCTGCTTCCCTGGAGCTGGGGGCTGCCGGCGGGAGCCCAGACACGCAGGGGCAGGCCCCACCACCTGCACACGTCTCTGCCGGGGAGCAGAGCGCTAGGGACATGACGTCTGTCAGGCACCTTCTGGGCGCCCCACGGAGTCAGCCTCCGGGAGTGTGGGGCTGCAGACCACAGCCAGGGGGACCTGGGAGCCTTGTGCTCTCCGTGCGGCGCTGAGTCTGGGCGGCCAAGCAACCGCTGGTGGAGCCCTGCACTTGCCCTCCCCTCCCTCTACGAGAGGCCTCACTGCTGGAGGGCTCGGCAGTGTGCAAGCCACCGGCTCCTAAGCCTTCCCCGAAGGACGCCCGGGGCCTAGATGCAAAGGCAAGGCAGGAGTGGAGCTGAGGCCAGGAAGGCGCCAGTGGCCTCTCCCAGCATCGCACAGCCTGCTCCTTCCCGGGCAGCAAGCCTAGCAGCGAGGCAAGCCTGGGCAAGTCTCGCCCAGGGCAGAGCAGCCTCGCGCAAGGCACTTGACTAGATCCGCCTCTGAGCAGAGCTGGAGCTCTGCCGTCCTGGAGGCACACTCGGCTCGGCCCAAGCAGGGCTTGCAGCTGCACGCGGCTTGGCTCCCTCGACTCTTCCCAAGGAGGCTCGCTTCCCAAGCGGACCGTGCACTTGGCTTCCAGGCAGGGACGCCCCGCGCCTCCTGCAGTCTTGGCACAGGGGCTGCTTCCCCTGAGCGGAGGCTGTGGGCGGCAGGCCCAGACACGCAGGGGCAGGCCCCAACCACCTGCACACGTCTCTGCTGGTGGGGAGAGCACTAGGGAAATGACGTCTGTCAGGCACCTTCTGGGCGCTCACGGAGTCAGCCTCCGGGTGTGTGGGGCTGCAGACCACAGCCAGGGGCCTTGGGAAGCCTGGTGCTCTCCGTGCTGTGCTGAGTCTGGGCGGCCAAGCGACCGCTGGAGGAGCCCCTGCACTTGCCAGTCCCTTCCCTATGACAGAGCTCTCACGGCTGGAGGGCTTGGCAGCGTGCACCCCACCGGCCCCTAAGCCCTCCGCAAGGACGCCTGGGGACTAGGTGCAAAGGCAAGGCAGGAGTGGAGCTGAGGCCAGGAAGGCGCCAGGAGCGTCTGCCTGTCTGGCGCAGCCTGCTCCTTCCCGGGCAGGAAGCCTAGCAGCGAGGCAAGTCTGGGCAAGGCTCGCCCAGGGCAGAGCAGCCTCACGCCAGCAACTCTGCCAGATCGGGCCTCTGAGCAGAGCTGGAGCTCTGCCGTACTGGAGGCTCAGCTGGGTGAGTGCAGACGCACGCAGCTGGGCTGCCTCCTCTTCTCCCGAGGAGGCTCGCTTCCCGCATGCTGTGCGCTAGGCTTCCAGGCGGGGGCGCCCCGCGCCCCCTACAGGTCTTGGCTCAGGCGCTGCTTCCCTGGAGCTGGGGCTGCCGGCGGGAGCCCAGACACGCAGGGGCAGGCCCCACCACCTGCACACGTCTCTGCCGGGGAGCAGAGCGCTAGGGACATGACGTCTGTCAGGCACCTTCTGGGCGCCCACGGAGTCAGCCTCCGGGAGTGTGGGGCTGCAGACCACAGCCAGGGGACCTGGGAGCCTTGTGCTCTCCGTGCGGCGCTGAGTCTGGGCGGCCAAGCAACCGCTGGTGGAGCCCTGCACTTGCCCTCCCCTCCCCTCTACGAGAGGCCTCACTGCTGGAGGGCTCGGCAGTGTGCAAGCCACCGGCTCCTAAGCCTTCCCCAAGGACGCCCGGGGCCTAGATGCAAAGGCAAGGCAGGAGTGGAGCTGAGGCCAGGAAGGCGCCAGTGGCCTCTCCCAGCATCGCACAGCCTGCTCCTTCCCGGGCAGCAAGCCTAGCAGCGAGGCAAGCCTGGGCAAGTCTCGCCCAGGGCAGAGCAGCCTCGCGCAAGGCACTTGACTAGATCCGGCCTCTGAGCAGAGCTGGAGCTCTGCCGTCCTGGAGGCACACTCGGCTCGGCCCAAGCAGGGCTTGCAGCTGCACGCGGCTTGGCTCCCTCGACTCTTCCCAAGGAGGCTCGCTTCCAAGCGGACCGTGCACTTGGCTTCCAGGCAGGGACGCCCCGCGCCTCCTGCAGGTCTTGGCACAGGGGCTGCGTCCCCTGAGCGGAGGCTGTGGGCGGCAGCCCAGACACGCAGGGGCAGGCCCCAACCACCTGCACACGTCTCTGCTGGTGGGGAGAGCACTAGGGAAATGACGTCTGTCAGGCACCTTCTGGGCGCTCACGGAGTCAGCCTCCGGGTGTGTGGGGCTGCAGACCACAGCCAGGGGCCCTGGGAAGCCTGGTGCTCTCCGTGCTGTGCTGAGTCTGGGCGGCCAAGCGACCGCTGGAGGAGCCCTGCACTTGCCATTCCCTTCCCTATGACAGAGCTCTCACGGCTGGAGGGCTTGGCAGCGTGCACCCCACCGGCCCCTAAGCCCTCCGCAAGGACGCCTGGGGACTAGGTGCAAAGGCAAGGCAGGAGTGGAGCTGAGGCCAGGAAGGCGCCAGGAGCGTCTGCCTGTCTGGCGCAGCCTGCTCCTTCCCGGGCAGGAAGCCTAGCAGCGAGGCCAGTCTGGGCAAGGCTCGCCCAGGGCAGAGCAGCCTCACGCCAGCAACTCTGCCAGATCGGGCCTCTGAGCAGAGCTGGAGCTCTGCCGTACTGGAGGCTCACTGGGCTCCGCCCAAGGAGTGAGTGCAGACGCACGCAGCTGGGCTGCCTCCTCTTCTCCCGAGGAGGCTCGCTTCCCGCATGCTGTGCGCTAGGCTTCCAGGCGGGGGCGCCCCGCGCCCCCTACAGGTCTTGGCTCAGGCGCTGCTTCCCTGGAGCTGGGGCTGCCGGCGGGAGCCCAGACACGCAGGGGCAGGCCCCACCACCTGCACACGTCTCTGCCGGGGAGCAGAGCGCTAGGGACATGACGTCTGTCAGGCACCTTCTGGGCGCCCACGGAGTCAGCCTCCGGGAGTGTGGGGCTGCAGACCACAGCCAGGGGACCTGGGAGCCTTGTGCTCTCCGTGCGGCGCTGAGTCTGGGCGGCCAAGCAACCGCTGGTGGAGCCCTGCACTTGCCCTCCCCTCCCCTCTACGAGAGGCCTCACTGCTGGAGGGCTCGGCAGTGTGCAAGCCACCGGCTCCTAAGCCTTCCCCAAGGACGCCCGGGGCCTAGATGCAAAGGCAAGGCAGGAGTGGAGCTGAGGCCAGGAAGGCGCCAGTGGCCTCTCCCAGCATGGCACAGCCTGCTCCTTCCCGGGCAGCAAGCCTAGCAGCGAGGCAAGCCTGGGCAAGTCTCGCCCAGGGCAGAGCAGCCTCGCGCAAGGCACTTGACTAGATCCGGCCTCTGAGCAGAGCTGGAGCTCTGCCGTCCTGGAGGCACACTCGGCTCGGCCCAAGCAGGGCTTGCAGCTGCACGCGGCTTGGCTCCCTCGACTCTTCCCAAGGAGGCTCGCTTCCAAGCGGACCGTGCACTTGGCTTCCAGGCAGGGACGCCCCGCGCCTCCTGCAGGTCTTGGCACAGGGGCTGCGTCCCCTGAGCGGAGGCTGTGGGCGGCAGCCCAGACACGCAGGGGCAGGCCCCAACCACCTGCACACGTCTCTGCTGGTGGGGAGAGCACTAGGGAAATGACGTCTGTCAGGCACCTTCTGGGCGCTCACGGAGTCAGCCTCCGGGTGTGTGGGGCTGCAGACCACAGCCAGGGGCCCTGGGAAGCCTGGTGCTCTCCGTGCTGTGCTGAGTCTGGGCGGCCAAGCGACCGCTGGAGGAGCCCTGCACTTGCCATTCCCTTCCCTATGACAGAGCTCTCACGGCTGGAGGGCTTGGCAGCGTGCACCCCACCGGCCCCTAAGCCCTCCGCAAGGACGCCTGGGGACTAGGTGCAAAGGCAAGGCAGGAGTGGAGCTGAGGCCAGGAAGGCGCCAGGAGCGTCTGCCTGTCTGGCGCAGCCTGCTCCTTCCCGGGCAGGAAGCCTAGCAGCGAGGCAAGTCTGGGCAAGGCTCGCCCAGGGCAGAGCAGCCTCACGCCAGCAACTCTGCCAGATCGGGCCTCTGAGCAGAGCTGGAGCTCTGCCGTACTGGAGGCTCACTGGGCTCCGCCCAAGGAGTGAGTGCAGACGCACGCAGCTGGGCTGCCTCCTCTTCTCCCGAGGAGGCTCGCTTCCCGCATGCTGTGCGCTAGGCTTCCAGGCGGGGGCGCCCCGCGCCCCCTACAGGTCTTGGCTCAGGCGCTGCTTCCCTGGAGCTGGGGCTGCCGGCGGGAGCCCAGACACGCAGGGGCAGGCCCCACCACCTGCACACGTCTCTGCCGGGGAGCAGAGCGCTAGGGACATGACGTCTGTCAGGCACCTTCTGGGCGCCCACGGAGTCAGCCTCCGGGAGTGTGGGGCTGCAGACCACAGCCAGGGGACCTGGGAGCCTTGTGCTCTCCGTGCGGCGCTGAGTCTGGGCGGCCAAGCAACCGCTGGTGGAGCCCTGCACTTGCCCTCCCCTCCCCTCTACGAGAGGCCTCACTGCTGGAGGGCTCGGCAGTGTGCAAGCCACCGGCTCCTAAGCCTTCCCCAAGGACGCCCGGGGCCTAGATGCAAAGGCAAGGCAGGAGTGGAGCTGAGGCCAGGAAGGCGCCAGTGGCCTCTCCCAGCATCGCACAGCCTGCTCCTTCCCGGGCAGCAAGCCTAGCAGCGAGGCAAGCCTGGGCAAGTCTCGCCCAGGGCAGAGCAGCCTCGCGCAAGGCACTTGACTAGATCCGGCCTCTGAGCAGAGCTGGAGCTCTGCCGTCCTGGAGGCACACTCGGCTCGGCCCAAGCAGGGCTTGCAGCTGCACGCGGCTTGGCTCCCTCGACTCTTCCCAAGGAGGCTCGCTTCCAAGCGGACCGTGCACTTGGCTTCCAGGCAGGGACGCCCCGCGCCTCCTGCAGGTCTTGGCACAGGGGCTGCGTCCCCTGAGCGGAGGCTGTGGGCGGCAGCCCAGACACGCAGGGGCAGGCCCCAACCACCTGCACACGTCTCTGCTGGTGGGGAGAGCACTAGGGAAATGACGTCTGTCAGGCACCTTCTGGGCGCTCACGGAGTCAGCCTCCGGGTGTGTGGGGCTGCAGACCACAGCCAGGGGCCCTGGGAAGCCTGGTGCTCTCCGTGCTGTGCTGAGTCTGGGCGGCCAAGCGACCGCTGGAGGAGCCCTGCACTTGCCATTCCCTTCCCTATGACAGAGCTCTCACGGCTGGAGGGCTTGGCAGCGTGCACCCCACCGGCCCCTAAGCCCTCCGCAAGGACGCCTGGGGACTAGGTGCAAAGGCAAGGCAGGAGTGGAGCTGAGGCCAGGAAGGCGCCAGGAGCGTCTGCCTGTCTGGCGCAGCCTGCTCCTTCCCGGGCAGGAAGCCTAGCAGCGAGGCCAGTCTGGGCAAGGCTCGCCCAGGGCAGAGCAGCCTCACGCCAGCAACTCTGCCAGATCGGGCCTCTGAGCAGAGCTGGAGCTCTGCCGTACTGGAGGCTCACTGGGCTCCGCCCAAGGAGTGAGTGCAGACGCACGCAGCTGGGCTGCCTCCTCTTCTCCCGAGGAGGCTCGCTTCCCGCATGCTGTGCGCTAGGCTTCCAGGCGGGGGCGCCCCGCGCCCCCTACAGGTCTTGGCTCAGGCGCTGCTTCCCTGGAGCTGGGGCTGCCGGCGGGAGCCCAGACACGCAGGGGCAGGCCCCACCACCTGCACACGTCTCTGCCGGGGAGCAGAGCGCTAGGGACATGACGTCTGTCAGGCACCTTCTGGGCGCCCACGGAGTCAGCCTCCGGGAGTGTGGGGCTGCAGACCACAGCCAGGGGACCTGGGAGCCTTGTGCTCTCCGTGCGGCGCTGAGTCTGGGCGGCCAAGCAACCGCTGGTGGAGCCCTGCACTTGCCCTCCCCTCCCCTCTACGAGAGGCCTCACTGCTGGAGGGCTCGGCAGTGTGCAAGCCACCGGCTCCTAAGCCTTCCCCAAGGACGCCCGGGGCCTAGATGCAAAGGCAAGGCAGGAGTGGAGCTGAGGCCAGGAAGGCGCCAGTGGCCTCTCCCAGCATCGCACAGCCTGCTCCTTCCCGGGCAGCAAGCCTAGCAGCGAGGCAAGCCTGGGCAAGTCTCGCCCAGGGCAGAGCAGCCTCGCGCAAGGCACTTGACTAGATCCGGCCTCTGAGCAGAGCTGGAGCTCTGCCGTCCTGGAGGCACACTCGGCTCGGCCCAAGCAGGGCTTGCAGCTGCACGCGGCTTGGCTCCCTCGACTCTTCCCAAGGAGGCTCGCTTCCAAGCGGACCGTGCACTTGGCTTCCAGGCAGGGACGCCCCGCGCCTCCTGCAGGTCTTGGCACAGGGGCTGCGTCCCCTGAGCGGAGGCTGTGGGCGGCAGCCCAGACACGCAGGGGCAGGCCCCAACCACCTGCACACGTCTCTGCTGGTGGGGAGAGCACTAGGGAAATGACGTCTGTCAGGCACCTTCTGGGCGCTCACGGAGTCAGCCTCCGGGTGTGTGGGGCTGCAGACCACAGCCAGGGGCCCTGGGAAGCCTGGTGCTCTCCGTGCTGTGCTGAGTCTGGGCGGCCAAGCGACCGCTGGAGGAGCCCTGCACTTGCCATTCCCTTCCCTATGACAGAGCTCTCACGGCTGGAGGGCTTGGCAGCGTGCACCCCACCGGCCCCTAAGCCCTCCGCAAGGACGCCTGGGGACTAGGTGCAAAGGCAAGGCAGGAGTGGAGCTGAGGCCAGGAAGGCGCCAGGAGCGTCTGCCTGTCTGGCGCAGCCTGCTCCTTCCCGGGCAGGAAGCCTAGCAGCGAGGCCAGTCTGGGCAAGGCTCGCCCAGGGCAGAGCAGCCTCACGCCAGCAACTCTGCCAGATCGGGCCTCTGAGCAGAGCTGGAGCTCTGCCGTACTGGAGGCTCACTGGGCTCCGCCCAAGGAGTGAGTGCAGACGCACGCAGCTGGGCTGCCTCCTCTTCTCCCGAGGAGGCTCGCTTCCCGCATGCTGTGCGCTAGGCTTCCAGGCGGGGGCGCCCCGCGCCCCCTACAGGTCTTGGCTCAGGCGCTGCTTCCCTGGAGCTGGGGCTGCCGGCGGGAGCCCAGACACGCAGGGGCAGGCCCCACCACCTGCACACGTCTCTGCCGGGGAGCAGAGCGCTAGGGACATGACGTCTGTCAGGCACCTTCTGGGCGCCCACGGAGTCAGCCTCCGGGAGTGTGGGGCTGCAGACCACAGCCAGGGGACCTGGGAGCCTTGTGCTCTCCGTGCGGCGCTGAGTCTGGGCGGCCAAGCAACCGCTGGTGGAGCCCTGCACTTGCCCTCCCCTCCCCTCTACGAGAGGCCTCACTGCTGGAGGGCTCGGCAGTGTGCAAGCCACCGGCTCCTAAGCCTTCCCAAGGACGCCCGGGGCCTAGATGCAAAGGCAAGGCAGGAGTGGAGCTGAGGCCAGGAAGGCGCCAGTGGCCTCTCCCAGCATCGCACAGCCTGCTCCTTCCCGGGCAGCAAGCCTAGCAGCGAGGCAAGCCTGGGCAAGTCTCGCCCAGGGCAGAGCAGCCTCGCGCAAGGCACTTGACTAGATCCGGCCTCTGAGCAGAGCTGGAGCTCTGCCGTCCTGGAGGCACACTCGGCTCGGCCCAAGCCGGGATTGCAGCTGC
The DNA here is from genome assembly GCF_023091745.1 of Budorcas taxicolor. Taxonomy (NCBI): domain Eukaryota; kingdom Metazoa; phylum Chordata; class Mammalia; order Artiodactyla; family Bovidae; genus Budorcas; species Budorcas taxicolor. The sequence continues at coordinate 111,983 of NW_026291929.1, read as the reverse complement.
ACGCGGCTTGGCTCCCTCGACTCTTCCCAAGGAGGCTCGCTTCCAAGCGGACCGTGCACTTGGCTTCCAGGCAGGGACGCCCCGCGCCTCCTGCAGGGCTTGGCACAGGGGCTGCTTCCCCTGAGCGGAGGCTGTGGGCGGCAGCCCAGACACGCAGGGGCAGGCCCCAACCACCTGCACACGTCTCTGCTGGTGGGGAGAGCACTAGGGAAATGACGTCTGTCAGGCACCTTCTGGGCGCTCACGGAGTCAGCCTCCGGGTGTGTGGGGCTGCAGACCACAGCCAGGGGCCCTGGGAAGCCTGGTGCTCTCCGTGCTGTGCTGAGTCTGGGCGGCCAAGCGAGCGCTGGAGGAGCCCTGCACTTGCCATTCTCTTCCCTATGACGAAGCTCTCACGGCTGGAGGGCATGGCAGCGTGCACCCCACCGGCCCCTAAGCCCTCCGCAAGGACGCCTGGGGACTAGGTGCAAAGGCAAGGCAGGAGTGGAGCTGAGGCCAGGAAGGCGCCAGGAGCGTCTGCCTGTCTGGCGCAGCCTGCTCCTTCCCGGGCAGGAAGCCTAGCAGCGAGGCAAGTCTGGGCAAGGCTCGCCCAGGGCAGAGCAGCCTCACGCCAGCAACTCTGCCAGATCGGGCCTCTGAGCAGAGCTGGAGCTCTGCCGTACTGGAGGCTCACTGGGCTCCGCCAAAGGAGTGAGTGCAGACACACGCAGCTGGGCTGCCTCCTCTTCTCCCGAGGAGGCTCGCTTCCCACATGCTGTGCACTAGGCTTCCAGGCGGGGGCGCCCCGCGCCCCCTACAGGTCTTGGCTCAGGGGCTGCTTCCCTGGAGCTGGGGCTGCCGGCGGGAGCCCAGACACGCAGGGGCAGGCCCCACCACCTGCACACGTCTCTGCTGGGGAGCAGAGCGCTAGGGACATGATGTCTGTCAGGCACCTTCTGGGCGCCCACGGAGTCAGCCTCCGGGAGTGTGGGGCTGCAGACCACAGCCAGGGGACCTGGGAGCCTTGTGCGCCCCGTGCGGCGCTGAGTCTGGGCGGCCAAGCAACCGCTGGTGGAGCCCTGCACTTGCCCTCCCCTCCCCTCTACGAGAGGCCTCACTGCTGGAGGGCTTGGCAGTGTGCAAGCCACCGGCTCCTAAGCCTTCCCCAAGGACGCCCGGGGCCTAGATGCAAAGGCAAGGCAGGAGTGGAGCTGAGGCCAGGAAGGCGCCAGTGGCCTCTCCCAGCATCGCACAGCCTGCTCCTTCCCGGGCAGCAAGCCTAGCAGCGAGGCAAGCCTGGGCAAGTCTCGCCCAGGGCAGAGCAGCCTCGCGCAAGGCACTTGACTAGATCCGGCCTCTGAGCAGAGCTGGAGCTCTGCCGTCCTGGAGGCACACTCGGCTCGGCCCAAGCCGGGATTGCAGCTGCACGCGGCTTGGCTCCCTCGACTCTTCCCAAGGAGGCTCGCTTCCAAGCGGACCGTGCACTTGGCTTCCAGGCAGGGACGCCCCGCGCCTCCTGCAGGTCTTGGCACAGGGGCTGCTTCCCCTGAGCGGAGGCTGTGGGCGGCAGCCCAGACACGCAGGGGCAGGCCCCAACCACCTGCACACGTCTCTGCTGGTGGGGAGAGCACTAGGGAAATGACGTCTGTCAGGCACCTTCTGGGCGCTCACGGAGTCAGCCTCCGGGTGTGTGGGGCTGCAGACCACAGCCAGGGGCCCTGGGAAGCCTGGTGCTCTCCGTGCTGTGCTGAGTCTGGGCGGCCAAGCGACCGCTGGAGGAGCCCTGCACTTGCCATTCTCTTCCCTATGACGGAGCTCTCACGGCTGGAGGGCATGGCAGCGTGCACCCCACCGGCCCCTAAGCCCTCCGCAAGGACGCCTGGGGACTAGGTGCGAAGGTAAGGCAGGAGTGGAGCTGTGGCCAGGAAGGCGCCAGGAGCGTCTGCCTGTCTGGCGCAGACTGCTCCTTCCCGGGCAGGAAGCCTAGCAGCGAGGCAAGTCTGGGCAAGGCTCGCCCAGGGCAGAGCAGCCTCACGCCAGCAACTCTGCCAGATCGGGCCTCTGAGCAGAGCTGGAGCTCTGCCGTACTGGAGGCTCACTGGGCTCCGCCCAAGGAGTGAGTGCAGACGCACGCAGCTGGGCTGCCTCCTCTTCTCCCGAGGAGGCTCGCTTCCCGCATGCTGTGCACTAGGCTTCCAGGCGGGGGCGCCCCGCGCCCCCTACAGGTCTTGGCTCAGGGGCTGCTTCCCTGGAGCTGGGGTTGCCGGCGGGAGCCCAGACACGCAGGGGCAGGCCCCACCACCTGCACACGTCTCTGCTGGGGAGCAGAGCGCTAGGGACATGATGTCTGTCAGGCACCTTCTGGGCGCCCACGGAGTCAGCCTCCGGGAGTGTGGGGCTGCAGACCACAGCCAGGGGACCTGGGAGCCTTGTGCGCCCCGTGCGGCGCTGAGTCTGGGCGGCCAAGCAACCGCTGGTGGAGCCCTGCACTTGCCCTCCCCTCCCCTCTACGAGAGGCCTCACTGCTGGAGGGCTTGGCAGTGTGCAAGCCACCGGCTCCTAAGCCTTCCCCAAGGACGCCCGGGGCCTAGATGCAAAGGCAAGGCAGGAGTGGAGCTGAGGCCAGGAAGGCGCCAGTGGCCTCTCCCAGCATCGCACCGCCTGCTCCTTCCCGGGCAGCAAGCCTAGCAGCGAGGCAAGCCTGGGCAAGTCTCGCCCAGGGCAGAGCAGCCTCGCGCAAGGCACTTGACTAGATCCGGCCTCTGAGCAGAGCTGGAGCTCTGCCGTCCTGGAGGCACACTCGGCTCGGCCCAAGCAGGGATTGCAGCTGCACGCGGCTTGGCTCCCTCGACTCTTCCCAAGGAGGCTCGCTTCCAAGCGGACCGTGCACTTGGCTTCCAGGCAGGGACGCCCCGCGCCTCCTGCAGGTCTTGGCACAGGGGCTGCTTCCCCTGAGCGGAGGCTGTGGGCGGCAGCCCAGACACGCAGGGGCAGGCCCCAAACACCTGCACACGTCTCTGCTGGTGGGGAGAGCACTAGGGAAATGACGTCTGTCAGGCACCTTCTGGGCGCTCACGGAGTCAGCCTCCGGGTGTGTGGGGCTGCAGACCACAGCCAGGGGCCCTGGGAAGCCTGGTGCTCTCCGTGCTGTGCTGAGTCTGGGTTGCCAAGCGACCGCTGGAGGAGCCCTGCACTTGCCATTCCCTTCCCTATGACAGAGCTCTCACGGCTGGAGGGCTTGGCAGCGTGCACCCCACCGGCCCCTAAGCCCTCCGCAAGGACGCCTGGGGACTAGGTGCAAAGGCAAGGCAGGAGTGGAGCTGAGGCCAGGAAGGCGCCAGGAGCGTCTGCCTGTCTGGCGCAGCCTGCTCCTTCCCGGGCAGGAAGCCTAGCAGCGAGGCAAGTCTGGGCAAGGCTCGCCCAGGGCAGAGCAGCCTCACGCCAGCAACTCTGCCAGATCGGGCCTCTGAGCAGAGCTGGAGCTCTGCCGTACTGGAGGCTCACTGGGCTCCGCCCAAGGAGTGAGTGCAGACGCACGCAGCTGGGCTGCCTCCTCTTCTCCCGAGGAGGCTCGCTTCCCGCATGCTGTGCACTAGGCTTCCAGGCGGGGGCGCCCCGCGCCCCCTACAGGTCTTGGCTCAGGGGCTGCTTCCCTGGAGCTGGGGCTGCGGGCGGGAGCCCAGACACGCAGGGGCAGGCCCCACCACCTGCACACGTCTCTGCTGGGGAGCAGAGCGCTAGGGACATGATGTCTGTCAGGCACCTTCTGGGCGCCCACGGAGTCAGCCTCCGGGAGTGTGGGGCTGCAGACCACAGCCAGGGGACCTGGGAGCCTTGTGCGCCCCGTGCGGCGCTGAGTCTGGGCGGCCAAGCAACCGCTGGTGGAGCCCTGCACTTGCCCTCCCCTCCCCTCTACGAGAGGCCTCACTGCTGGAGGGCTTGGCAGTGTGCAAGCCACCGGCTCCTAAGCCTTCCCCAAGGACGCCCGGGGCCTAGATGCAAAGGCAAGGCAGGAGTGGAGCTGAGGCCAGGAAGGCGCCAGTGGCCTCTCCCAGCATCGCACCGCCTGCTCCTTCCCGGGCAGCAAGCCTAGCAGCGAGGCAAGCCTGGGCAAGTCTCGCCCAGGGCAGAGCAGCCTCGCGCAAGGCACTTGACTAGATCCGGCCTCTGAGCAGAGCTGGAGCTCTGCCGTCCTGGAGGCACACTCGGCTCGGCCCAAGCAGGGATTGCAGCTGCACGCGGCTTGGCTCCCTCGACTCTTCCCAAGGAGGCTCGCTTCCAAGCGGACCGTGCACTTGGCTTCCAGGCAGGGACGCCCCGCGCCTCCTGCAGGTCTTGGCACAGGGGCTGCTTCCCCTGAGCGGAGGCTGTGGGCGGCAGCCCAGACACGCAGGGGCAGGCCCCAACCACCTGCACACGTCTCTGCTGGTGGGGAGAGCACTAGGGAAATGACGTCTGTCAGGCACCTTCTGGGCGCTCACGGAGTCAGCCTCCGGGTGTGTGGGGCTGCAGACCACAGCCAGGGGCCCTGGGAAGCCTGGTGCTCTCCGTGCTGTGCTGAGTCTGGGTGGCCAAGCGACCGCTGGAGGAGCCCTGCACTTGCCATTCCCTTCCCTATGACAGAGCTCTCACGGCTGGAGGGCTTGGCAGCGTGCACCCCACCGGCCCCTAAGCCCTCCGCAAGGACGCCTGGGGACTAGGTGCAAAGGCAAGGCAGGAGTGGAGCTGTGGCCAGGAAGGCGCCAGGAGCGTCTGCCTGTCTGGCGCAGACTGCTCCTTCCCGGGCAGGAAGCCTAGCAGCGAGGCAAGTCTGGGCAAGGCTCGCCCAGGGCAGAGCAGCCTCACGCCAGCAACTCTGCCAGATCGGGCCTCTGAGCAGAGCTGGAGCTCTGCCGTACTGGAGGCTCACTGGGCTCCGCCCAAGGAGTGAGTGCAGACGCACGCAGCTGGGCTGCCTCCTCTTCTCCCGAGGAGGCTCGCTTCCCGCATGCTGTGCACTAGGCTTCCAGGCGGGGGCGCCCCGCGCCCCCTACAGGTCTTGGCTCAGGGGCTGCTTCCCTGGAGCTGGGGCTGCGGGCGGGAGCCCAGACACGCAGGGGCAGGCCCCACCACCTGCACACGTCTCTGCCGGGGAGCAGAGCGCTAGGGACATGATGTCTGTCAGGCACCTTCTGGGCGCCCACGGAGTCAGCCTCCGGGAGTGTGGGGCTGCAGACCACAGCCAGGGGACCTGGGAGCCTTGTGCGCCCCGTGCGGCGCTGAGTCTGGGCGGCCAAGCAACCGCTGGTGGAGCCCTGCACTTGCCCTCCCCTCCCCTCTACGAGAGGCCTCACTGCTGGAGGGCTTGGCAGTGTGCAAGCCACCGGCTCCTAAGCCTTCCCCAAGGACGCCCGGGGCCTAGATGCAAAGGCAAGGCAGGAGTGGAGCTGAGGCCAGGAAGGCGCCAGTGGCCTCTCCCAGCATCGCACCGCCTGCTCCTTCCCGGGCAGCAAGCCTAGCAGCGAGGCAAGCCTGGGCAAGTCTCGCCCAGGGCAGAGCAGCCTCGCGCAAGGCACTTGACTAGATCCGGCCTCTGAGCAGAGCTGGAGCTCTGCCGTCCTGGAGGCACACTCGGCTCGGCCCAAGCAGGGATTGCAGCTGCACGCGGCTTGGCTCCCTCGACTCTTCCCAAGGAGGCTCGCTTCCAAGCGGACCGTGCACTTGGCTTCCAGGCAGGGACGCCCCGCGCCTCCTGCAGGTCTTGGCACAGGGGCTGCTTCCCCTGAGCGGAGGCTGTGGGCGGCAGCCCAGACACGCAGGGGCAGGCCCCAACCACCTGCACACGTCTCTGCTGGTGGGGAGAGCACTAGGGAAATGACGTCTGTCAGGCACCTTCTGGGCGCTCACGGAGTCAGCCTCCGGGTGTGTGGGGCTGCAGACCACAGCCAGGGGCCCTGGGAAGCCTGGTGCTCTCCGTGCTGTGCTGAGTCTGGGCGGCCAAGCGACCGCTGGAGGAGCCCTGCACTTGCCATTCCCTTCCCTATGACGGAGCTCTCACGGCCGGAGGGCTTGGCAGCGTGCACCCCACCGGCCCCTAAGCCCTCCGCAAGGACGCCTGGGGACTAGGTGCAAAGGCAAGGCAGGAGTGGAGCTGAGGCCAGGAAGGCGCCAGGAGCGTCTGCCTGTCTGGCGCAGCCTGCTCCTTCCCGGGCAGGAAGCCTAGCAGCGAGGCAAGTCTGGGCAAGGCTCGCCCAGGGCAGAGCAGCCTCACGCCAGCCACTCTGCCAGATCGGGCCTCTGAGCAGAGCTGGAGCTCTGCCGTACTGGAGGCTCACTGGGCTCCGCCCAAGGAGTGAGTGCAGACGCACGCAGCTGGGCTGCCTCCTCTTCTCCCGAGGAGGCTCGCTTCCCGCATGCTGTGCACTTGGCTCAGGGGCTGCTTCCCTGGAGCTGGGGCTGCCGGCGGGAGCCCAGACACGCAGGGGCAGGCCCCACCACCTGCACACGTCTCTGCTGGGGAGCAGAGCGCTAGGGACATGACGTCTGTCAGGCACCTTCTGGGCGCCCACGGAGTCAGCCTCCGGGAGTGTGGGGCTGCAGACCACAGCCAGGGGACCTGGGAGCCTTGTGCTCCCCGTGCGGCGCTGAGTCTGGGCGGCCAAGCAACCGCTGGTGGAGCCCTGCACTTGCCCTCCCCTCCCCTCTACGAGAGGCCTCACTGCTGGAGGGCTTGGCAGTGTGCAAGCCACCGGCTCCTAAGCCTTCCCCAAGGACGCCCGGGGCATAGATGCAAAGGCATGGCAGGAGTGGAGCTGAGGCCAGGAAGGCGCCAGTGGCCTCTCCCAGCATCGCACAGCCTGCTCCTTCCCGGGCAGCAAGCCTAGCAGCGAGGCAAGCCTGGGCAAGTCTCGCCCAGGGCAGAGCAGCCTCGCGCAAGGCACTTGACTAGATCCGGCCTCTGAGCAGAGCTGGAGCTCTGCCGTCCTGGAGGCACACTCGGCTCGGCCCAAGCCGGGATTGCAGCTGCACGCGGCTTGGCTCCCTCGACTCTTCCCAAGGAGGCTCGCTTCCAAGCGGACCGTGCACTTGGCTTCCAGGCAGGGACGCCCCGCGCCTCCTGCAGGTCTTGGCACAGGGGCTGCTTCCCCTGAGCGGAGGCTGTGGGCGGCAGCCCAGACACGCAGGGGCAGGCCCCAACCACCTGCACACGTCTCTGCTGGTGGGGAGAGCACTAGGGAAATGACGTCTGTCAGGCACCTTCTGGGCGCTCACGGAGTCAGCCTCCGGGTGTGTGGGGCTGCAGACCACAGCCAGGGGCCCTGGGAAGCCTGGTGCTCTCCGTGCTGTGCTGAGTCTGGGCGGCCAAGCGACCGCTGGAGGAGCCCTGCACTTGCCATTCCCTTCCCTATGACAGAGCTCTCACGGCTGGAGGGCTTGGCAGCGTGCACCCCACCGGCCCCTAAGCCCTCCGCAAGGACGCCTGGGGACTAGGTGCAAAGGCAAGGCAGGAGTGGAGCTGAGGCCAGGAAGGCGCCAGGAGCGTCTGCCTGTCTGGCGCAGCCTGCTCCTTCCCGGGCAGGAAGCCTAGCAGCGAGGCAAGTCTGGGCAAGGCTCGCCCAGGGCAGAGCAGCCTCACGCCAGCCACTCTGCCAGATCGGGCCTCTGAGCAGAGCTGGAGCTTTGCCGTACTGGAGGCTCACTGGGCTCCGCCCAAGGAGTGAGTGCAGATGCACGCAGCTGGGCTGCCTCCTCTTCTCCCGAGGAGGCTCGCTTCCCGCATGCTGTGCACTAGGCTTCCAGGCGGGGGCGCCCCGCGCCCCCTACAGGTCTTGGCTCAGGGGCTGCTTCCCTGGAGCTGGGGCTGCCTGCGGGAGCCCAGACACGCAGGGGCAGGCCCCACCAGCTGCACACGTCTCTGCTGGGGAGCAGAGCGCTAGGGACATGACGTCTGTCAGGCACCTTCTGGGCGCCCACGGAGTCAGCCTCCGGGAGTGTGGGGCTGCAGACCACAGCCAGGGGACCTGGGAGCCTTGTGCTCTCCGTGCGGCGCTGAGTCTGGGCGGCCTAGCAACCGCTGGTGGAGCCCTGCACTTGCCCTCCCCTCCCCTCTACGAGAGGCCTCACTGCTGGAGGGCTTGGCAGTGTGCAAGCCACCGGCTCCTAAGCCTTCCCCAAGGACGCCCGGGGCCTAGATGCAAAGGCAAGGCAGGAGTGGAGCTGAGGCCAGGAAGGCGCCAGTGGCCTCTCCCAGCATCGCACAGCCTGCTCCTTCCCGGGCAGCAAGCCTAGCAGCGAGGCAAGCCTGGGCAAGTCTCGCCCAGGGCAGAGCAGCCTCGCGCAAGGCACTTGACTAGATCCGGCCTCTGAGCAGAGCTGGAGCTCTGCCGTCCTGGAGGCACACTCGGCTCGGCCCAAGCAGGGATTGCAGCTGCACGCGGCTTGGCTCCCTCGACTCTTCCCAAGGAGGCTCGCTTCCAAGCGGACCGTGCACTTGGCTTCCAGGCAGGGACGCCCCGCGCCTCCTGCAGGTCTTGGCACAGGGGCTGCTTCCCCTGAGTGGAGGCTGTGGGCGGCAGCCCAGACACGCAGGGGCAGGCCCCAACCACCTGCACACGTCTCTGCTGGTGGGGAGAGCACTAGGGAAATGACGTCTGTCAGGCACCTTCTGGGCGCTCACGGAGTCAGCCTCCGGGTGTGTGGGGCTGCAGACCACAGCCAGGGGCCCTGGGAAGCCTGGTGCTCTCCGTGCTGTGCTGAGTCTGGGCGGCCAAGCGACCGCTGGAGGAGCCCTGCACTTGCCATTCCCTTCCCTATGACGGAGCTCTCACGGCCGGAGGGCTTGGCAGCGTGCACCCCACCGGCCCCTAAGCCCTCCGCAAGGACGCCTGGGGACTAGGTGCAAAGGCAAGGCAGGAGTGGAGCTGAGGCCAGGAAGGCGCCAGGAGCGTCTGCCTGTCTGGCGCAGCCTGCTCCTTCCCGGGCAGGAAGCCTAGCAGCGAGGCAAGTCTGGGCAAGGCTCGCCCAGGGCAGAGCAGCCTCACGCCAGCCACTCTGCCAGATCGGGCCTCTGAGCAGAGCTGGAGCTCTGCCGTACTGGAGGCTCACTGGGCTCCGCCCAAGGAGTGAGTGCAGACGCACGCAGCTGGGCTGCCTCCTCTTCTCCCGAGGAGGCTCGCTTCCCGCATGCTGTGCACTTGGCTCAGGGGCTGCTTCCCTGGAGCTGGGGCTGCCGGCGGGAGCCCAGACACGCAGGGGCAGGCCCCACCACCTGCACACGTCTCTGCTGGGGAGCAGAGCGCTAGGGACATGACGTCTGTCAGGCACCTTCTGGGCGCCCACGGAGTCAGCCTCCGGGAGTGTGGGGCTGCAGACCACAGCCAGGGGACCTGGGAGCCTTGTGCTCCCCGTGCGGCGCTGAGTCTGGGCGGCCAAGCAACCGCTGGTGGAGCCCTGCACTTGCCCTCCCCTCCCCTCTACGAGAGGCCTCACTGCTGGAGGGCTTGGCAGTGTGCAAGCCACCGGCTCCTAAGCCTTCCCCAAGGACGCCCGGGGCCTAGATGCAAAGGCATGGCAGGAGTGGAGCTGAGGCCAGGAAGGCGCCAGTGGCCTCTCCCAGCATCGCACAGCCTGCTCCTTCCCGGGCAGCAAGCCTAGCAGCGAGGCAAGCCTGGGCAAGTCTCGCCCAGGGCAGAGCAGCCTCGCGCAAGGCACTTGACTAGATCCGGCCTCTGAGCAGAGCTGGAGCTCTGCCGTCCTGGAGGCACACTCGGCTCGGCCCAAGCCGGGATTGCAGCTGCACGCGGCTTGGCTCCCTCGACTCTTCCCAAGGAGGCTCGCTTCCAAGCGGACCGTGCACTTGGCTTCCAGGCAGGGACGCCCCGCGCCTCCTGCAGGTCTTGGCACAGGGGCTGCTTCCCCTGAGCGGAGGCTGTGGGCGGCAGCCCAGACACGCAGGGGCAGGCCCCAACCACCTGCACACGTCTCTGCTGGTGGGGAGAGCACTAGGGAAATGACGTCTGTCAGGCACCTTCTGGGCGCTCACGGAGTCAGCCTCCGGGTGTGTGGGGCTGCAGACCACAGCCAGGGGCCCTGGGAAGCCTGGTGCTCTCCGTGCTGTGCTGAGTCTGGGCGGCCAAGCGACCGCTGGAGGAGCCCTGCACTTGCCATTCCCTTCCCTATGACAGAGCTCTCACGGCTGGAGGGCTTGGCAGCGTGCACCCCACCGGCCCCTAAGCCCTCCGCAAGGACGCCTGGGGACTAGGTGCAAAGGCAAGGCAGGAGTGGAGCTGAGGCCAGGAAGGCGCCAGGAGCGTCTGCCTGTCTGGCGCAGCCTGCTCCTTCCCGGGCAGGAAGCCTAGCAGCGAGGCAAGTCTGGGCAAGGCTCGCCCAGGGCAGAGCAGCCTCACGCCAGCCACTCTGCCAGATCGGGCCTCTGAGCAGAGCTGGAGCTTTGCCGTACTGGAGGCTCACTGGGCTCCGCCCAAGGAGTGAGTGCAGATGCACGCAGCTGGGCTGCCTCCTCTTCTCCCGAGGAGGCTCGCTTCCCGCATGCTGTGCACTAGGCTTCCAGGCGGGGGCGCCCCGCGCCCCCTACAGGTCTTGGCTCAGGGGCTGCTTCCCTGGAGCTGGGGCTGCCTGCGGGAGCCCAGACACGCAGGGGCAGGCCCCACCAGCTGCACACGTCTCTGCTGGGGAGCAGAGCGCTAGGGACATGACGTCTGTCAGGCACCTTCTGGGCGCCCACGGAGTCAGCCTCCGGGAGTGTGGGGCTGCAGACCACAGCCAGGGGACCTGGGAGCCTTGTGCTCTCCGTGCGGCGCTGAGTCTGGGCGGCCTAGCAACCGCTGGTGGAGCCCTGCACTTGCCCTCCCCTCCCCTCTACGAGAGGCCTCACTGCTGGAGGGCTTGGCAGTGTGCAAGCCACCGGCTCCTAAGCCTTCCCCAAGGACGCCCGGGGCCTAGATGCAAAGGCAAGGCAGGAGTGGAGCTGAGGCCAGGAAGGCGCCAGTGGCCTCTCCCAGCATCGCACAGCCTGCTCCTTCCCGGGCAGCAAGCCTAGCAGCGAGGCAAGCCTGGGCAAGTCTCGCCCAGGGCAGAGCAGCCTCGCGCAAGGCACTTGACTAGATCCGGCCTCTGAGCAGAGCTGGAGCTCTGCCGTCCTGGAGGCACACTCGGCTCGGCCCAAGCAGGGATTGCAGCTGCACGCGGCTTGGCTCCCTCGACTCTTCCCAAGGAGGCTCGCTTCCAAGCGGACCGTGCACTTGGCTTCCAGGCAGGGACGCCCCGCGCCTCCTGCAGGTCTTGGCACAGGGGCTGCTTCCCCTGAGTGGAGGCTGTGGGCGGCAGCCCAGACACGCAGGGGCAGGCCCCAACCACCTGCACACGTCTCTGCTGGTGGGGAGAGCACTAGGGAAATGACGTCTGTCAGGCACCTTCTGGGCGCTCACGGAGTCAGCCTCCGGGTGTGTGGGGCTGCAGACCACAGCCAGGGGCCCTGGGAAGCCTGGTGCTCTCCGTGCTGTGCTGAGTCTGGGCGGCCAAGCGACCGCTGGAGGAGCCCTGCACTTGCCATTCCCTTCCCTATGACGGAGCTCTCACGGCCGGAGGGCTTGGCAGCGTGCACCCCACCGGCCCCTAAGCCCTCCGCAAGGACGCCTGGGGACTAGGTGCAAAGGCAAGGCAGGAGTGGAGCTGAGGCCAGGAAGGCGCCAGGAGCGTCTGCCTGTCTGGCGCAGCCTGCTCCTTCCCGGGCAGGAAGCCTAGCAGCGAGGCAAGTCTGGGCAAGGCTCGCCCAGGGCAGAGCAGCCTCACGCCAGCAACTCTGCCAGATCGGGCCTCTGAGCAGAGCTGGAGCTCTGCCGTACTGGAGGCTCACTGGGCTCCGCCCAAGGAGTGAGTGCAGACGCACGCAGCTGGGCTGCCTCCTCTTCTCCCGAGGAGGCTCGCTTCCCGCATGCTGTGCACTAGGCTTCCAGGCGGGGGCGCCCCGCGCCCCCTACAGGTCTTGGCTCAGGGGCTGCTTCCCTGGAGCTGGGGCTGCCGGCGGGAGCCCAGACACGCAGGGGCAGGCCCCACCACCTGCACACGTCTCTGCTGGGGAGCAGAGCGCTAGGGACATGACGTCTGTCAGGCACCTTCTGGGCGCCCACGGAGTCAGCCTCCGGGAGTGTGGGGCTGCAGACCACAGCCAGGGGACCTGGGAGCCTTGTGCTCCCCGTGCGGCGCTGAGTCTGGGCGGCCAAGCAACCGCTGGTGGAGCCCTGCACTTGCCCTCCCCTCCCCTCTACGAGAGGCCTCACTGCTGGAGGGCTTGGCAGTGTGCAAGCCACCGGCTCCTAAGCCTTCCCCAAGGACGCCCGGGGCCTAGATGCAAAGGCAAGGCAGGAGTGGAGCTGAGGCCAGGAAGGCGCCAGTGGCCTCTCCCAGCATCGCACAGCCTGCTCCTTCCCGGGCAGCAAGCCTAGCAGCGAGGCAAGCCTGGGCAAGTCTCGCCCAGGGCAGAGCAGCCTCGCGCAAGGCACTTGACTAGATCCGGCCTCTGAGCAGAGCTGGAGCTCTGCCGTCCTGGAGGCACACTCGGCTCGGCCCAAGCCGGGATTGCAGCTGCACGCGGCTTGGCTCCCTCGACTCTTCCCAAGGAGGCTCGCTTCCAAGCGGACCGTGCACTTGGCTTCCAGGCAGGGACGCCCCGCGCCTCCTGCAGGTCTTGGCACAGGGGCTGCTTCCCCTGAGCGGAGGCTGTGGGCGGCAGCCCAGACACGCAGGGGCAGGCCCCAACCACCTGCACACGTCTCTGCTGGTGGGGAGAGCACTAGGGAAATGACGTCTGTCAGGCACCTTCTGGGCGCTCACGGAGTCAGCCTCCGGGTGTGTGGGGCTGCAGACCACAGCCAGGGGCCCTGGGAAGCCTGGTGCTCTCCGTGCTGTGCTGAGTCTGGGCGGCCAAGCGACCGCTGGAGGAGCCCTGCACTTGCCATTCCCTTCCCTATGACAGAGCTCTCACGGCTGGAGGGCTTGGCAGCGTGCACCCCACCGGCCCCTAAGCCCTCCGCAAGGACGCCTGGGGACTAGGTGCAAAGGCAAGGCAGGAGTGGAGCTGAGGCCAGGAAGGCGCCAGGAGCGTCTGCCTGTCTGGCGCAGCCTGCTCCTTCCCGGGCAGGAAGCCTAGCAGCGAGGCAAGTCTGGGCAAGGCTCGCCCAGGGCAGAGCAGCCTCACGCCAGCCACTCTGCCAGATCGGGCCTCTGAGCAGAGCTGGAGCTTTGCCGTACTGGAGGCTCACTGGGCTCCGCCCAAGGAGTGAGTGCAGATGCACGCAGCTGGGCTGCCTCCTCTTCTCCCGAGGAGGCTCGCTTCCCGCATGCTGTGCACTAGGCTTCCAGGCGGGGGCGCCCCGCGCCCCCTACAGGTCTTGGCTCAGGGGCTGCTTCCCTGGAGCTGGGGCTGCCTGCGGGAGCCCAGACACGCAGGGGCAGGCCCCACCAGCTGCACACGTCTCTGCTGGGGAGCAGAGCGCTAGGGACATGACGTCTGTCAGGCACCTTCTGGGCGCCCACGGAGTCAGCCTCCGGGAGTGTGGGGCTGCAGACCACAGCCAGGGGACCTGGGAGCCTTGTGCTCTCCGTGCGGCGCTGAGTCTGGGCGGCCTAGCAACCGCTGGTGGAGCCCTGCACTTGCCCTCCCCTCCCCTCTACGAGAGGCCTCACTGCTGGAGGGCTTGGCAGTGTGCAAGCCACCGGCTCCTAAGCCTTCCCCAAGGACGCCCGGGGCCTAGATGCAAAGGCAAGGCAGGAGTGGAGCTGAGGCCAGGAAGGCGCCAGTGGCCTCTCCCAGCATCGCACAGCCTGCTCCTTCCCGGGCAGCAAGCCTAGCAGCGAGGCAAGCCTGGGCAAGTCTCGCCCAGGGCAGAGCAGCCTCGCGCAAGGCACTTGACTAGATCCGGCCTCTGAGCAGAGCTGGAGCTCTGCCGTCCTGGAGGCACACTCGGCTCGGCCCAAGCAGGGATTGCAGCTGCACGCGGCTTGGCTCCCTCGACTCTTCCCAAGGAGGCTCGCTTCCAAGCGGACCGTGCACTTGGCTTCCAGGCAGGGACGCCCCGCGCCTCCTGCAGGTCTTGGCACAGGGGCTGCTTCCCCTGAGTGGAGGCTGTGGGCGGCAGCCCAGACACGCAGGGGCAGGCCCCAACCACCTGCACACGTCTCTGCTGGTGGGGAGAGCACTAGGGAAATGACGTCTGTCAGGCACCTTCTGGGCGCTCACGGAGTCAGCCTCCGGGTGTGTGGGGCTGCAGACCACAGCCAGGGGCCCTGGGAAGCCTGGTGCTCTCCGTGCTGTGCTGAGTCTGGGCGGCCAAGCGACCGCTGGAGGAGCCCTGCACTTGCCATTCCCTTCCCTATGACAGAGCTCTCACGGCTGGAGGGCTTGGCAGCGTGCACCCCACCGGCCCCTAAGCCCTCCGCAAGGACACCTGGGGACTAGGTGCAAAGGCAAGGCAGGAGTGGAGCTGAGGCCAGGAAGGCGCCAGGAGCGTCTGCCTGTCTGGCGCAGCCTGCTCCTTCCCGGGCAGGAAGCCTAGCAGCGAGGCAAGTCTGGGCAAGGCTCGCCCAGGGCAGAGCAGCCTCACGCCAGCAACTCTGCCAGATCGGGCCTCTGAGCAGAGCTGGAGCTCTGCCGTACTGGAGGCTCACTGGGCTCCGCCCAAGGAGTGAGTGCAGACGCACGCAGCTGGGCTGCCTCCTCTTCTCCCGAGGAGGCTCGCTTCCCGCATGCTGTGCACTAGGCTTCCAGGCGGGGGCGCCCCGCGCCCCCTACAGGTCTTGGCTCAGGGGCTGCTTCCCTGGAGCTGGGGCTGCCGGCGGGAGCCCAGACACGCAGGGGCAGGCCCCACCACCTGCACACGTCTCTGCTGGGGAGCAGAGCGCTAGGGACATGACGTCTGTCAGGCACCTTCTGGGCGCCCACGGAGTCAGCCTCCGGGAGTGTGGGGCTGCAGACCACAGCCAGGGGACCTGGGAGCCTTGTGCTCCCCGTGCGGCGCTGAGTCTGGGCGGCCAAGCAACCGCTGGTGGAGCCCTGCACTTGCCCTCCCCTCCCCTCTACGAGAGGCCTCACTGCTGGAGGGCTTGGCAGTGTGCAAGCCACCGGCTCCTAAGCCTTCCCCAAGGACGCCCGGGGCCTAGATGCAAAGGCAAGGCAGGAGTGGAGCTGAGGCCAGGAAGGCGCCAGTGGCCTCTCCCAGCATCGCACAGCCTGCTCCTTCCCGGGCAGCAAGCCTAGCAGCGAGGCAAGCCTGGGCAAGTCTCGCCCAGGGCAGAGCAGCCTCGCGCAAGGCACTTGACTAGATCCGGCCTCTGAGCAGAGCTGGAGCTCTGCCGTCCTGGAGGCACACTCGGCTCGGCCCAAGCAGGGATTGCAGCTGCACGCGGCTTGGCTCCCTCGACTCTTCCCAAGGAGGCTCGCTTCCAAGCGGACCGTGCACTTGGCTTCCAGGCAGGGACGCCCCGCGCCTCCTGCAGGTCTTGGCACAGGGGCTGCTTCCCCTGAGCGGAGGCTGTGGGCGGCAGCGCAGACACGCAGGGGCAGGCCCCAACCACCTGCACACGTCTCTGCTGGTGGGGAGAGCACTAGGGAAATGACGTCTGTCAGGCACCTTCTGGGCGCTCACGGAGTCAGCCTCCGGGTGTGTGGGGCTGCAGACCACAGCCAGGGGCCCTGGGAAGCCTGGTGCTCTCCGTGCTGTGCTGAGTCTGGGCGGCCAAGCGACCGCTGGAGGAGCCCTGCACTTGCCATTCCCTTCCCTATGACAGAGCTCTCACGGCTGGAGGGCTTGGCAGCGTGCACCCCACCGGCCCCTAAGCCCTCCGCAAGGACGCCTGGGGACTAGGTGCAAAGGCAAGGCAGGAGTGGAGCTGTGGCCAGGAAGGCGCCAGGAGCGTCTGCCTGTCTGGCGCAGACTGCTCCTTCCCGGGCAGGAAGCCTAGCAGCGAGGCAAGTCTGGGCAAGGCTCGCCCAGGGCAGAGCAGCCTCACGCCAGCAACTCTGCCAGATCGGGCCTCTGAGCAGAGCTGGAGCTCTGCCGTACTGGAGGCTCACTGGGCTCCGCCCAAGGAGTGAGTGCAGACGCACGCAGCTGGGCTGCCTCCTCTTCTCCCGAGGAGGCTCGCTTCCCGCATGCTGTGCACTAGGCTTCCAGGCGGGGGCGCCCCGCGCCCCCTACAGGTCTTGGCTCAGGGGCTGCTTCCCTGGAGCTGGGGCTGCGGGCGGGAGCCCAGACACGCAGGGGCAGGCCCCACCACCTGCACACGTCTCTGCTGGGGAGCAGAGCGCTAGGGACATGACGTCTGTCAGGCACCTTCTGGGCGCCCACGGAGTCAGACTCCGGGAGTGTGGGGCTGCAGACCACAGCCAGGGGACCTGGGAGCCTTGTGCTCCCCGTGCGGCGCTGAGTCTGGGCGGCCAAGCAAACCGCTGGTGGAGCCCTGCACTTGCCCTCCCCTCCCCTCTACGAGAGGCCTCACTGCTGGAGGGCTTGGCAGTGTGCAAGCCACCGGCTCCTAAGCCTTCCCCAAGGACGCCCGGGGCCTAGATGCAAAGGCAAGGCAGGAGTGGAGCTGAGGCCAGGAAGGCGCCAGTGGCCTCTCCCAGCATCGCACAGCCTGCTCCTTCCCGGGCAGCAAGCCTAGCAGCGAGGCAAGCCTGGGCAAGTCTCGCCCAGGGCAGAGCAGCCTCGCGCAAGGCACTTGACTAGATCCGGCCTCTGAGCAGAGCTGGAGCTCTGCCGTCCTGGAGGCACACTCGGCTCGGCCCAAGCAGGGAGTGCAGCTGCACGCGGCTTGGCTCCCTCGACTCTTCCCAAGGAGGCTCGCTTCCAAGCGGACCGTGCACTTGGCTTCCAGGCAGGGACGCCCCGCGCCTCCTGCAGGTCTTGGCACAGGGGCTGCTTCCCCTGAGCGGAGGCTGTGGGCGGCAGCCCAGACACGCAGGGGCAGGCCCCAACCACCTGCACACGTCTCTGCTGGTGGGGAGAGCACTAGGGAAATGACGTCTGTCAGGCACCTTCTGGGCGCTCACGGAGTCAGCCTCCGGGTGTGTGGGGCTGCAGACCACAGCCAGGGGCCCTGGGAAGCCTGGTGCTCTCCGTGCTGTGCTGAGTCTGGGCGGCCAAGCGACCGCTGGAGGAGCCCTGCACTTGCCATTCCCTTCCCTATGACAGAGCTCTCACGGCCGGAGGGCTTGGCAGCGTGCACCCCACCGGCCCCTAAGCCCTCCGCAAGGACGCCTGGGGACTAGGTGCAAAGGCAAGGCAGGAGTGGAGCTGAGGCCAGGAAGGCGCCAGGAGCGTCTGCCTGTCTGGCGCAGCCTGCTCCTTCCCGGGCAGGAAGCCTAGCAGCGAGGCAAGTCTGGGCAAGGCTCGCCCAGGGCAGAGCAGCCTCACGCCAGCCACTCTGCCAGATCGGGCCTCTGAGCAGAGCTGGAGCTCTGCCGTACTGGAGGCTCACTGGGCTCCGCCCAAGGAGTGAGTGCAGACGCACGCAGCTGGGCTGCCTCCTCTTCTCCCGAGGAGGCTCGCTTCCCGCATGCTGTGCACTAGGCTTCCAGGCGGGGGCGCCCCGCGCCCCCTACAGGTCTTGGCTCAGGGGCTGCTTCCCTGGAGCTGGGGCTGCCGGCGGGAGCCCAGACACGCAGGGGCAGGCCCCACCACCTGCACACGTCTCTGCTGGGGAGCAGAGCGCTAGGGACATGACGTCTGTCAGGCACCTTCTGGGCGCCCACGGAGTCAGCCTCCGGGAGTGTGGGGCTGCAGACCACAGCCAGGGGACCTGGGAGCCTTGTGCTCCCCGTGCGGCGCTGAGTCTGGGCGGCCAAGCAACCGCTGGTGGAGCCCTGCACTTGCCCTCCCCTCCCCTCTACGAGAGGCCTCACTGCTGGAGGGCTTGGCAGTGTGCAAGCCACCGGCTCCTAAGCCTTCCCCAAGGACGCCCGGGGCCTAGATGCAAAGGCAAGGCAGGAGTGGAGCTGAGGCCAGGAAGGCGCCAGTGGCCTCTCCCAGCATCGCACAGCCTGCTCCTTCCCGGGCAGCAAGCCTAGCAGCGAGGCAAGCCTGGGCAAGTCTCGCCCAGGGCAGAGCAGCCTCGCGCAAGGCACTTGACTAGATCCGGCCTCTGAGCAGAGCTGGAGCTCTGCCGTCCTGGAGGCACACTCGGCTCGGCCCAAGCAGGGAGTGCAGCTGCACGCGGCTTGGCTCCCTCGACTCTTCCCAAGGAGGCTCGCTTCCAAGCGGACCGTGCACTTGGCTTCCAGGCAGGGACGCCCCGCGCCTCCTGCAGGTCTTGGCACAGGGGCTGCTTCCCCTGAGCGGAGGCTGTGGGCGGCAGCCCAGACACGCAGGGGCAGGCCCCAACCACCTGCACACGTCTCTGCTGGTGGGGAGAGCACTAGGGAAATGACGTCTGTCAGGCACCTTCTGGGCGCTCACGGAGTCAGCCTCCGGGTGTGTGGGGCTGCAGACCACAGCCAGGGGCCCTGGGAAGCCTGGTGCTCTCCGTGCTGTGCTGAGTCTGGTCGGCCAAGCGACCGCTGGAGGAGCCCTGCACATGCCATTCCCTTCCCTATGACGGAGCTCTCACGGCTGGAGGGCTTGGCAGCGTGCACCCCACCGGCCCCTAAGCCCTCCGCAAGGACGCCTGGGGACTAGGTGCAAAGGCAAGGCAGGAGTGGAGCTGAGGCCAGGAAGGCGCCAGGAGCGTCTGCCTGTCTGGCGCAGCCTGCTCCTTCCCGGGCAGGAAGCCTAGCAGCGAGGCAAGTCTGGGCAAGGCTCGCCCAGGGCAGAGCAGCCTCACGCCAGCCACTCTGCCAGATCGGGCCTCTGAGCAGAGCTGGAGCTCTGCCGTACTGGAGGCTCACTGGGCTCCGCCCAAGGAGTGAGTGCAGACGCACGCAGCTGGGCTGCCTCCTCTTCTCCCGAGGAGGCTCGCTTCCCGCATGCTGTGCACTAGGCTTCCAGGCGGGGGCGCCCCGCGCCCCCTACAGGTCTTGGCTCAGGGGCTGCTTCCCTGGAGCTGGGGCTGCCGGCGGGAGCCCAGACACGCAGGGGCAGGCCCCACCACCTGCACACGTCTCTGCTGGGGAGCAGAGCGCTAGGGACATGACGTCTGTCAGGCACCTTCTGGGCGCCCACGGAGTCAGCCTCCGGGAGTGTGGGGCTGCAGACCACAGCCAGGGGACCTGGGAGCCTTGTGCTCCCCGTGCGGCGCTGAGTCTGGGCGGCCAAGCAACCGCTGGTGGAGCCCTGCACTTGCCCTCCCCTCCCCTCTACGAGAGGCCTCACTGCTGGAGGGCTTGGCAGTGTGCAAGCCACCGGCTCCTAAGCCTTCCCCAAGGACGCCCGGGGCCTAGATGCAAAGGCATGGCAGGAGTGGAGCTGAGGCCAGGAAGGCGCCAGTGGCCTCTCCCAGCATCGCACAGCCTGCTCCTTCCCGGGCAGCAAGCCTAGCAGCGAGGCAAGCCTGGGCAAGTCTCGCCCAGGGCAGAGCAGCCTCGCGCAAGGCACTTGACTAGATCCGGCCTCTGAGCAGAGCTGGAGCTCTGCCGTCCTGGAGGCACACTCGGCTCGGCCCAAGCCGGGATTGCAGCTGCACGCGGCTTGGCTCCCTCGACTCTTCCCAAGGAGGCTCGCTTCCAAGCGGACCGTGCACTTGGCTTCCAGGCAGGGACGCCCCGCGCCTCCTGCAGGGCTTGGCACAGGGGCTGCTTCCCCTGAGCGGAGGCTGTGGGCGGCAGCCCAGACACGCAGGGGCAGGCCCCAACCACCTGCACACGTCTCTGCTGGTGGGGAGAGCACTAGGGAAATGACGTCTGTCAGGCACCTTCTGGGCGCTCACGGAGTCAGCCTCCGGGTGTGTGGGGCTGCAGACCACAGCCAGGGGCCCTGGGAAGCCTGGTGCTCTCCGTGCTGTGCTGAGTCTGGGCGGCCAAGCGACCGCTGGAGGAGCCCTGCACTTGCCATTCCCTTCCCTATGACAGAGCTCTCACGGCTGGAGGGCTTGGCAGCGTGCACCCCACCGGCCCCTAAGCCCTCCGCAAGGACGCCTGGGGACTAGGTGCAAAGGCAAGGCAGGAGTGGAGCTGAGGCCAGGAAGGCGCCAGGAGCGTCTGCCTGTCTGGCGCAGCCTGCTCCTTCCCGGGCAGGAAGCCTAGCAGCGAGGCAAGTCTGGGCAAGGCTCGCCCAGGGCAGAGCAGCCTCACGCCAGCCACTCTGCCAGATCGGGCCTCTGAGCAGAGCTGGAGCTTTGCCGTACTGGAGGCTCACTGGGCTCCGCCCAAGGAGTGAGTGCAGATGCACGCAGCTGGGCTGCCTCCTCTTCCCCCGAGGAGGCTCGCTTCCCGCATGCTGTGCACTAGGCTTCCAGGCGGGGGCGCCCCGCGCCCCCTACAGGTCTTGGCTCAGGGGCTGCTTCCCTGGAGCTGGGGCTGCCTGCGGGAGCCCAGACACGCAGGGGCAGGCCCCACCAGCTGCACACGTCTCTGCTGGGGAGCAGAGCGCTAGGGACATGACGTCTGTCAGGCACCTTCTGGGCGCCCACGGAGTCAGCCTCCGGGAGTGTGGGGCTGCAGACCACAGCCAGGGGACCTGGGAGCCTTGTGCTCTCCGTGCGGCGCTGAGTCTGGGCGGCCTAGCAACCGCTGGTGGAGCCCTGCACTTGCCCTCCCCTCCCCTCTACGAGAGGCCTCACTGCTGGAGGGCTTGGCAGTGTGCAAGCCACCGGCTCCTAAGCCTTCCCCAAGGACGCCCGGGGCCTAGATGCAAAGGCAAGGCAGGAGTGGAGCTGAGGCCAGGAAGGCGCCAGTGGCCTCTCCCAGCATCGCACAGCCTGCTCCTTCCCGGGCAGCAAGCCTAGCAGCGAGGCAAGCCTGGGCAAGTCTCGCCCAGGGCAGAGCAGCCTCGCGCAAGGCACTTGACTAGATCCGGCCTCTGAGCAGAGCTGGAGCTCTGCCGTCCTGGAGGCACACTCGGCTCGGCCCAAGCAGGGAGTGCAGCTGCACGCGGCTTGGCTCCCTCGACTCTTCCCAAGGAGGCTCGCTTCCAAGCGGACCGTGCACTTGGCTTCCAGGCAGGGACGCCCCGCGCCTCCTGCAGGTCTTGGCACAGGGGCTGCTTCCCCTGAGCGGAGGCTGTGGGCGGCAGCCCAGACACGCAGGGGCAGGCCCCAACCACCTGCACACGTCTCTGCTGGTGGGGAGAGCACTAGGGAAATGACGTCTGTCAGGCACCTTCTGGGCGCTCACGGAGTCAGCCTCCGGGTGTGTGGGGCTGCAGACCACAGCCAGGGGCCCTGGGAAGCCTGGTGCTCTCCGTGCTGTGCTGAGTCTGGGCGGCCAAGCGACCGCTGGAGGAGCCCTGCACATGCCATTCCCTTCCCTATGACGGAGCTCTCACGGCTGGAGGGCTTGGCAGCGTGCACCCCACCGGCCCCTAAGCCCTCCGCAAGGACGCCTGGGGACTAGGTGCAAAGGCAAGGCAGGAGTGGAGCTGAGGCCAGGAAGGCGCCAGGAGCGTCTGCCTGTCTGGCGCAGCCTGCTCCTTCCCGGGCAGGAAGCCTAGCAGCGAGGCAAGTCTGGGCAAGGCTCGCCCAGGGCAGAGCAGCCTCACGCCAGCCACTCTGCCAGATCGGGCCTCTGAGCAGAGCTGGAGCTCTGCCGTACTGGAGGCTCACTGGGCTCCGCCCAAGGAGTGAGTGCAGACGCACGCAGCTGGGCTGCCTCCTCTTCTCCCGAGGAGGCTCGCTTCCCGCATGCTGTGCACTAGGCTTCCAGGCGGGGGCGCCCCGCGCCCCCTACAGGTCTTGGCTCAGGGGCTGCTTCCCTGGAGCTGGGGCTGCCGGCGGGAGCCCAGACACGCAGGGGCAGGCCCCACCACCTGCACACGTCTCTGCTGGGGAGCAGAGCGCTAGGGACATGACGTCTGTCAGGCACCTTCTGGGCGCCCACGGAGTCAGCCTCCGGGAGTGTGGGGCTGCAGACCACAGCCAGGGGACCTGGGAGCCTTGTGCTCCCCGTGCGGCGCTGAGTCTGGGCGGCCAAGCAACCGCTGGTGGAGCCCTGCACTTGCCCTCCCCTCCCCTCTACGAGAGGCCTCACTGCTGGAGGGCTTGGCAGTGTGCAAGCCACCGGCTCCTAAGCCTTCCCCAAGGACGCCCGGGGCCTAGATGCAAAGGCATGGCAGGAGTGGAGCTGAGGCCAGGAAGGCGCCAGTGGCCTCTCCCAGCATCGCACAGCCTGCTCCTTCCCGGGCAGCAAGCCTAGCAGCGAGGCAAGCCTGGGCAAGTCTCGCCCAGGGCAGAGCAGCCTCGCGCAAGGCACTTGACTAGATCCGGCCTCTGAGCAGAGCTGGAGCTCTGCCGTCCTGGAGGCACACTCGGCTCGGCCCAAGCCGGGATTGCAGCTGCACGCGGCTTGGCTCCCTCGACTCTTCCCAAGGAGGCTCGCTTCCAAGCGGACCGTGCACTTGGCTTCCAGGCAGGGACGCCCCGCGCCTCCTGCAGGGCTTGGCACAGGGGCTGCTTCCCCTGAGCGGAGGCTGTGGGCGGCAGCCCAGACACGCAGGGGCAGGCCCCAACCACCTGCACACGTCTCTGCTGGTGGGGAGAGCACTAGGGAAATGACGTCTGTCAGGCACCTTCTGGGCGCTCACGGAGTCAGCCTCCGGGTGTGTGGGGCTGCAGACCACAGCCAGGGGCCCTGGGAAGCCTGGTGCTCTCCGTGCTGTGCTGAGTCTGGGCGGCCAAGCGACCGCTGGAGGAGCCCTGCACTTGCCATTCCCTTCCCTATGACAGAGCTCTCACGGCTGGAGGGCTTGGCAGCGTGCACCCCACCGGCCCCTAAGCCCTCCGCAAGGACGCCTGGGGACTAGGTGCAAAGGCAAGGCAGGAGTGGAGCTGAGGCCAGGAAGGCGCCAGGAGCGTCTGCCTGTCTGGCGCAGCCTGCTCCTTCCCGGGCAGGAAGCCTAGCAGCGAGGCAAGTCTGGGCAAGGCTCGCCCAGGGCAGAGCAGCCTCACGCCAGCCACTCTGCCAGATCGGGCCTCTGAGCAGAGCTGGAGCTTTGCCGTACTGGAGGCTCACTGGGCTCCGCCCAAGGAGTGAGTGCAGATGCACGCAGCTGGGCTGCCTCCTCTTCTCCCGAGGAGGCTCGCTTCCCGCATGCTGTGCACTAGGCTTCCAGGCGGGGGCGCCCCGCGCCCCCTACAGGTCTTGGCTCAGGGGCTGCTTCCCTGGAGCTGGGGCTGCCTGCGGGAGCCCAGACACGCAGGGGCAGGCCCCACCAGCTGCACACGTCTCTGCTGGGGAGCAGAGCGCTAGGGACATGACGTCTGTCAGGCACCTTCTGGGCGCCCACGGAGTCAGCCTCCGGGAGTGTGGGGCTGCAGACCACAGCCAGGGGACCTGGGAGCCTTGTGCTCCCCGTGCGGCGCTGAGTCTGGGCGGCCAAGCAACCGCTGGTGGAGCCCTGCACTTGCCCTCCCCTCCCCTCTACGAGAGGCCTCACTGCTGGAGGGCTTGGCAGTGTGCAAGCCACCGGCTCCTAAGCCTTCCCCAAGGACGCCCGGGGCCTAGATGCAAAGGCATGGCAGGAGTGGAGCTGAGGCCAGGAAGGCGCCAGTGGCCTCTCCCAGCATCGCACAGCCTGCTCCTTCCCGGGCAGCAAGCCTAGCAGCGAGGCAAGCCTGGGCAAGTCTCGCCCAGGGCAGAGCAGCCTCGCGCAAGGCACTTGACTAGATCCGGCCTCTGAGCAGAGCTGGAGCTCTGCCGTCCTGGAGGCACACTCGGCTCGGCCCAAGCCGGGATTGCAGCTGCACGCGGCTTGGCTCCCTCGACTCTTCCCAAGGAGGCTCGCTTCCAAGCGGACCGTGCACTTGGCTTCCAGGCAGGGACGCCCCGCGCCTCCTGCAGGGCTTGGCACAGGGGCTGCTTCCCCTGAGCGGAGGCTGTGGGCGGCAGCCCAGACACGCAGGGGCAGGCCCCAACCACCTGCACACGTCTCTGCTGGTGGGGAGAGCACTAGGGAAATGACGTCTGTCAGGCACCTTCTGGGCGCTCACGGAGTCAGCCTCCGGGTGTGTGGGGCTGCAGACCACAGCCAGGGGCCCTGGGAAGCCTGGTGCTCTCCGTGCTGTGCTGAGTCTGGGCGGCCAAGCGACCGCTGGAGGAGCCCTGCACTTGCCATTCCCTTCCCTATGACAGAGCTCTCACGGCTGGAGGGCTTGGCAGCGTGCACCCCACCGGCCCCTAAGCCCTCCGCAAGGACGCCTGGGGACTAGGTGCAAAGGCAAGGCAGGAGTGGAGCTGAGGCCAGGAAGGCGCCAGGAGCGTCTGCCTGTCTGGCGCAGCCTGCTCCTTCCCGGGCAGGAAGCCTAGCAGCGAGGCAAGTCTGGGCAAGGCTCGCCCAGGGCAGAGCAGCCTCACGCCAGCCACTCTGCCAGATCGGGCCTCTGAGCAGAGCTGGAGCTTTGCCGTACTGGAGGCTCACTGGGCTCCGCCCAAGGAGTGAGTGCAGATGCACGCAGCTGGGCTGCCTCCTCTTCTCCCGAGGAGGCTCGCTTCCCGCATGCTGTGCACTAGGCTTCCAGGCGGGGGCGCCCCGCGCCCCCTACAGGTCTTGGCTCAGGGGCTGCTTCCCTGGAGCTGGGGCTGCCTGCGGGAGCCCAGACACGCAGGGGCAGGCCCCACCAGCTGCACACGTCTCTGCTGGGGAGCAGAGCGCTAGGGACATGACGTCTGTCAGGCACCTTCTGGGCGCCCACGGAGTCAGCCTCCGGGAGTGTGGGGCTGCAGACCACAGCCAGGGGACCTGGGAGCCTTGTGCTCTCCGTGCGGCGCTGAGTCTGGGCGGCCTAGCAACCGCTGGTGGAGCCCTGCACTTGCCCTCCCCTCCCCTCTACGAGAGGCCTCACTGCTGGAGGGCTTGGCAGTGTGCAAGCCACCGGCTCCTAAGCCTTCCCCAAGGACGCCCGGGGCCTAGATGCAAAGGCAAGGCAGGAGTGGAGCTGAGGCCAGGAAGGCGCCAGTGGCCTCTCCCAGCATCGCACAGCCTGCTCCTTCCCGGGCAGCAAGCCTAGCAGCGAGGCAAGCCTGGGCAAGTCTCGCCCAGGGCAGAGCAGCCTCGCGCAAGGCACTTGACTAGATCCGGCCTCTGAGCAGAGCTGGAGCTCTGCCGTCCTGGAGGCACACTCGGCTCGGCCCAAGCAGGGAGTGCAGCTGCACGCGGCTTGGCTCCCTCGACTCTTCCCAAGGAGGCTCGCTTCCAAGCGGACCGTGCACTTGGCTTCCAGGCAGGGACGCCCCGCGCCTCCTGCAGGTCTTGGCACAGGGGCTGCTTCCCCTGAGCGGAGGCTGTGGGCGGCAGCCCAGACACGCAGGGGCAGGCCCCAACCACCTGCACACGTCTCTGCTGGTGGGGAGAGCACTAGGGAAATGACGTCTGTCAGGCACCTTCTGGGCGCTCACGGAGTCAGCCTCCGGGTGTGTGGGGCTGCAGACCACAGCCAGGGGCCCTGGGAAGCCTGGTGCTCTCCGTGCTGTGCTGAGTCTGGGCGGCCAAGCGACCGCTGGAGGAGCCCTGCACATGCCATTCCCTTCCCTATGACGGAGCTCTCACGGCTGGAGGGCTTGGCAGCGTGCACCCCACCGGCCCCTAAGCCCTCCGCAAGGACGCCTGGGGACTAGGTGCAAAGGCAAGGCAGGAGTGGAGCTGAGGCCAGGAAGGCGCCAGGAGCGTCTGCCTGTCTGGCGCAGCCTGCTCCTTCCCGGGCAGGAAGCCTAGCAGCGAGGCAAGTCTGGGCAAGGCTCGCCCAGGGCAGAGCAGCCTCACGCCAGCCACTCTGCCAGATCGGGCCTCTGAGCAGAGCTGGAGCTCTGCCGTACTGGAGGCTCACTGGGCTCCGCCCAAGGAGTGAGTGCAGACGCACGCAGCTGGGCTGCCTCCTCTTCTCCCGAGGAGGCTCGCTTCCCGCATGCTGTGCACTAGGCTTCCAGGCGGGGGCGCCCCGCGCCCCCTACAGGTCTTGGCTCAGGGGCTGCTTCCCTGGAGCTGGGGCTGCCGGCGGGAGCCCAGACACGCAGGGGCAGGCCCCACCACCTGCACACGTCTCTGCTGGGGAGCAGAGCGCTAGGGACATGACGTCTGTCAGGCACCTTCTGGGCGCCCACGGAGTCAGCCTCCGGGAGTGTGGGGCTGCAGACCACAGCCAGGGGACCTGGGAGCCTTGTGCTCCCCGTGCGGCGCTGAGTCTGGGCGGCCAAGCAACCGCTGGTGGAGCCCTGCACTTGCCCTCCCCTCCCCTCTACGAGAGGCCTCACTGCTGGAGGGCTTGGCAGTGTGCAAGCCACCGGCTCCTAAGCCTTCCCCAAGGACGCCCGGGGCCTAGATGCAAAGGCATGGCAGGAGTGGAGCTGAGGCCAGGAAGGCGCCAGTGGCCTCTCCCAGCATCGCACAGCCTGCTCCTTCCCGGGCAGCAAGCCTAGCAGCGAGGCAAGCCTGGGCAAGTCTCGCCCAGGGCAGAGCAGCCTCGCGCAAGGCACTTGACTAGATCCGGCCTCTGAGCAGAGCTGGAGCTCTGCCGTCCTGGAGGCACACTCGGCTCGGCCCAAGCCGGGATTGCAGCTGCACGCGGCTTGGCTCCCTCGACTCTTCCCAAGGAGGCTCGCTTCCAAGCGGACCGTGCACTTGGCTTCCAGGCAGGGACGCCCCGCGCCTCCTGCAGGGCTTGGCACAGGGGCTGCTTCCCCTGAGCGGAGGCTGTGGGCGGCAGCCCAGACACGCAGGGGCAGGCCCCAACCACCTGCACACGTCTCTGCTGGTGGGGAGAGCACTAGGGAAATGACGTCTGTCAGGCACCTTCTGGGCGCTCACGGAGTCAGCCTCCGGGTGTGTGGGGCTGCAGACCACAGCCAGGGGCCCTGGGAAGCCTGGTGCTCTCCGTGCTGTGCTGAGTCTGGGCGGCCAAGCGACCGCTGGAGGAGCCCTGCACTTGCCATTCCCTTCCCTATGACAGAGCTCTCACGGCTGGAGGGCTTGGCAGCGTGCACCCCACCGGCCCCTAAGCCCTCCGCAAGGACGCCTGGGGACTAGGTGCAAAGGCAAGGCAGGAGTGGAGCTGAGGCCAGGAAGGCGCCAGGAGCGTCTGCCTGTCTGGCGCAGCCTGCTCCTTCCCGGGCAGGAAGCCTAGCAGCGAGGCAAGTCTGGGCAAGGCTCGCCCAGGGCAGAGCAGCCTCACGCCAGCCACTCTGCCAGATCGGGCCTCTGAGCAGAGCTGGAGCTTTGCCGTACTGGAGGCTCACTGGGCTCCGCCCAAGGAGTGAGTGCAGATGCACGCAGCTGGGCTGCCTCCTCTTCTCCCGAGGAGGCTCGCTTCCCGCATGCTGTGCACTAGGCTTCCAGGCGGGGGCGCCCCGCGCCCCCTACAGGTCTTGGCTCAGGGGCTGCTTCCCTGGAGCTGGGGCTGCCTGCGGGAGCCCAGACACGCAGGGGCAGGCCCCACCAGCTGCACACGTCTCTGCTGGGGAGCAGAGCGCTAGGGACATGACGTCTGTCAGGCACCTTCTGGGCGCCCACGGAGTCAGCCTCCGGGAGTGTGGGGCTGCAGACCACAGCCAGGGGACCTGGGAGCCTTGTGCTCTCCGTGCGGCGCTGAGTCTGGGCGGCCTAGCAACCGCTGGTGGAGCCCTGCACTTGCCCTCCCCTCCCCTCTACGAGAGGCCTCACTGCTGGAGGGCTTGGCAGTGTGCAAGCCACCGGCTCCTAAGCCTTCCCCAAGGACGCCCGGGGCCTAGATGCAAAGGCAAGGCAGGAGTGGAGCTGAGGCCAGGAAGGCGCCAGTGGCCTCTCCCAGCATCGCACAGCCTGCTCCTTCCCGGGCAGCAAGCCTAGCAGCGAGGCAAGCCTGGGCAAGTCTCGCCCAGGGCAGAGCAGCCTCGCGCAAGGCACTTGACTAGATCCGGCCTCTGAGCAGAGCTGGAGCTCTGCCGTCCTGGAGGCACACTCGGCTCGGCCCAAGCAGGGATTGCAGCTGCACGCGGCTTGGCTCCCTCGACTCTTCCCAAGGAGGCTCGCTTCCAAGCGGACCGTGCACTTGGCTTCCAGGCAGGGACGCCCCGCGCCTCCTGCAGGTCTTGGCACAGGGGCTGCTTCCCCTGAGTGGAGGCTGTGGGCGGCAGCCCAGACACGCAGGGGCAGGCCCCAACCACCTGCACACGTCTCTGCTGGTGGGGAGAGCACTAGGGAAATGACGTCTGTCAGGCACCTTCTGGGCGCTCACGGAGTCAGCCTCCGGGTGTGTGGGGCTGCAGACCACAGCCAGGGGCCCTGGGAAGCCTGGTGCTCTCCGTGCTGTGCTGAGTCTGGGCGGCCAAGCGACCGCTGGAGGAGCCCTGCACTTGCCATTCCCTTCCCTATGACAGAGCTCTCACGGCTGGAGGGCTTGGCAGCGTGCACCCCACCGGCCCCTAAGCCCTCCGCAAGGACACCTGGGGACTAGGTGCAAAGGCAAGGCAGGAGTGGAGCTGAGGCCAGGAAGGCGCCAGGAGCGTCTGCCTGTCTGGCGCAGCCTGCTCCTTCCCGGGCAGGAAGCCTAGCAGCGAGGCAAGTCTGGGCAAGGCTCGCCCAGGGCAGAGCAGCCTCACGCCAGCAACTCTGCCAGATCGGGCCTCTGAGCAGAGCTGGAGCTCTGCCGTACTGGAGGCTCACTGGGCTCCGCCCAAGGAGTGAGTGCAGACGCACGCAGCTGGGCTGCCTCCTCTTCTCCCGAGGAGGCTCGCTTCCCGCATGCTGTGCACTAGGCTTCCAGGCGGGGGCGCCCCGCGCCCCCTACAGGTCTTGGCTCAGGGGCTGCTTCCCTGGAGCAGGGGCTGCCGGCGGGAGCCCAGACACGCAGGGGCAGGCCCCACCACCTGCACACGTCTCTGCTGGGGAGCAGAGCGCTAGGGACATGACGTCTGTCAGGCACCTTCTGGGCGCCCACGGAGTCAGCCTCCGGGAGTGTGGGGCTGCAGACCACAGCCAGGGGACCTGGGAGCCTTGTGCTCCCCGTGCGGCGCTGAGTCTGGGCGGCCAAGCAACCGCTGGTGGAGCCCTGCACTTGCCCTCCCCTCCCCTCTACGAGAGGCCTCACTGCTGGAGGGCTTGGCAGTGTGCAAGCCACCGGCTCCTAAGCCTTCCCCAAGGACGCCCGGGGCCTAGATGCAAAGGCAAGGCAGGAGTGGAGCTGAGGCCAGGAAGGCGCCAGTGGCCTCTCCCAGCATCGCACAGCCTGCTCCTTCCCGGGCAGCAAGCCTAGCAGCGAGGCAAGCCTGGGCAAGTCTCGCCCAGGGCAGAGCAGCCTCGCGCAAGGCACTTGACTAGATCCGGCCTCTGAGCAGAGCTGGAGCTCTGCCGTCCTGGAGGCACACTCGGCTCGGCCCAAGCAGGGATTGCAGCTGCACGCGGCTTGGCTCCCTCGACTCTTCCCAAGGAGGCTCGCTTCCAAGCGGACCGTGCACTTGGCTTCCAGGCAGGGACGCCCCGCGCCTCCTGCAGGTCTTGGCACAGGGGCTGCTTCCCCTGAGCGGAGGCTGTGGGCGGCAGCGCAGACACGCAGGGGCAGGCCCCAACCACCTGCACACGTCTCTGCTGGTGGGGAGAGCACTAGGGAAATGACGTCTGTCAGGCACCTTCTGGGCGCTCACGGAGTCAGCCTCCGGGTGTGTGGGGCTGCAGACCACAGCCAGGGGCCCTGGGAAGCCTGGTGCTCTCCGTGCTGTGCTGAGTCTGGGCGGACAAGCGACCGCTGGAGGAGCCCTGCACTTGCCATTCACTTCCCTATGACAGAGCTCTCACGGCTGGAGGGCTTGGCAGCGTGCACCCCACCGGCCCCTAAGCCCTCCGCAAGGACGCCTGGGGACTAGGTGCAAAGGCAAGGCAGGAGTGGAGCTGAGGCCAGGAAGGCGCCAGGAGCGTCTGCCTGTCTGGCGCAGACTGCTCCTTCCCGGGCAGGAAGCCTAGCAGCGAGGCAAGTCTGGGCAAGGCTCGCCCAGGGCAGAGCAGCCTCACGCCAGCAACTCTGCCAGATCGGGCCTCTGAGCAGAGCTGGAGCTCTGCCGTACTGGAGGCTCACTGGGCTCCGCCCAAGGAGTGAGTGCAGACGCACGCAGCTGGGCTGCCTCCTCTTCTCCCGAGGAGGCTCGCTTCCCGCATGCTGTGCACTAGGCTTCCAGGCGGGGGCGCCCCGCGCCCCCTATAGGTCTTGGCTCAGGGGCTGCTTCCCTGGAGCTGGGGCTGCCGGCGGGAGCCCAGACACGCAGGGGCAGGCCCCACCACCTGCACACGTCTCTGCTGGGGAGCAGAGCGCTAGGGACATGACGTCTGTCAGGCACCTTCTGGGCGCCCACGGAGTCAGCCTCCGGGAGTGTGGGGCTGCAGACCACAGCCAGGGGACCTGGGAGCCTTGTGCTCCCCGTGCGGCACTGAGTCTGGGCGGCCAAGCAACCGCTGGTGGAGCCCTGCACTTGCCCTCCCCTCCCCTCTACGAGAGGCCTCACTGCTGGAGGGCTTGGCAGTGTGCAAGCCACCGGCTCCTAAGCCTTCCCCAAGGATGCCCGGGGCCTAGATGCAAAGGCAAGGCAGGAGTGGAGCTGAGGCCAGGAAGGCGCCAGTGGCCTCTCCCAGCATCGCACAGCCTGCTCCTTCCCGGGCAGCAAGCCTAGCAGCGAGGCAAGCCTGGGCAAGTCTCGCCCAGGGCAGAGCAGCCTCGCGCAAGGCACTTGACTAGATCCGGCCTCTGAGCAGAGCTGGAGCTCTGCCGTACTGGAGGCACACTCGGCTCGGCCCAAGCCGGGATTGCAGCTGCACGCGGCTTGGCTCCCTCGACTCTTCCCAAGGAGGCTCGCTTCCAAGCGGACCGTGCACTTGGCTTCCAGGCAGGGACGCCCCGCGCCTCCTGCAGGGCTTGGCACAGGGGCTGCTTCCCCTGAGCGGAGGCTGTGGGCGGCAGCCCAGACACGCAGGGGCAGGCCCCAACCACCTGCACACGTCTCTGCTGGTGGGGAGAGCACTAGGGAAATGACGTCTGTCAGGCACCTTCTGGGCGCTCACGGAGTCAGCCTCCGGGTGTGTGGGGCTGCAGACCACAGCCAGGGGCCCTGGGAAGCCTGGTGCTCTCCGTGCTGTGCTGAGTCTGGGCGGCCAAGCGAGCGCTGGAGGAGCCCTGCACTTGCCATTCTCTTCCCTATGACGAAGCTCTCACGGCTGGAGGGCATGGCAGCGTGCACCCCACCGGCCCCTAAGCCCTCCGCAAGGACGCCTGGGGACTAGGTGCAAAGGCAAGGCAGGAGTGGAGCTGAGGCCAGGAAGGCGCCAGGAGCGTCTGCCTGTCTGGCGCAGCCTGCTCCTTCCCGGGCAGGAAGCCTAGCAGCGAGGCAAGTCTGGGCAAGGCTCGCCCAGGGCAGAGCAGCCTCACGCCAGCAACTCTGCCAGATCGGGCCTCTGAGCAGAGCTGGAGCTCTGCCGTACTGGAGGCTCACTGGGCTCCGCCAAAGGAGTGAGTGCAGACACATGCAGCTGGGCTGCCTCCTCTTCTCCCGAGGAGGCTCGCTTCCCACATGCTGTGCACTAGGCTTCCAGGCGGGGGCGCCCCGCGCCCCCTACAGGTCTTGGCTCAGGGGCTGCTTCCCTGGAGCTGGGGCTGCCGGCGGGAGCCCAGACACGCAGGGGCAGGCCCCACCACCTGCACACGTCTCTGCTGGGGAGCAGAGCGCTAGGGACATGATGTCTGTCAGGCAACTTCTGGGCGCCCACGGAGTCAGCCTCCGGGAGTGTGGGGCTGCAGACCACAGCCAGGGGACCTGGGAGCCTTGTGCGCCCCGTGCGGCGCTGAGTCTGGGCGGCCAAGCAACCGCTGGTGGAGCCCTGCACTTGCCCTCCCCTCCCCTCTACGAGAGGCCTCACTGCTGGAGGGCTTGGCAGTGTGCAAGCCACCGGCTCCTAAGCCTTCCCCAAGGACGCCCGGGGCCTAGATGCAAAGGCAAGGCAGGAGTGGAGCTGAGGCCAGGAAGGCGCCAGTGGCCTCTCCCAGCATCGCACCGCCTGCTCCTTCCCGGGCAGCAAGCCTAGCAGCGAGGCAAGCCTGGGCAAGTCTCGCCCAGGGCAGAGCAGCCTCGCGCAAGGCACTTGACTAGATCCGGCCTCTGAGCAGAGCTGGAGCTCTGCCGTCCTGGAGGCACACTCGGCTCGGCCCAAGCAGGGATTGCAGCTGCACGCGGCTTGGCTCCCTCGACTCTTCCCAAGGAGGCTCGCTTCCAAGCGGACCGTGCACTTGGCTTCCAGGCAGGGACGCCCCGCGTCTCCTGCAGGTCTTGGCACAGGGGCTGCTTCCCCTGAGCGGAGGCTGTGGGCGGCAGCCCAGACACGCAGGGGCAGGCCCCAACCACCTGCACACGTCTCTGCTGGTGGGGAGAGCACTAGGGAAATGACGTCTGTCAGGCACCTTCTGGGCGCTCACGGAGTCAGCCTCCGGGTGTGTGGGGCTGCAGACCACAGCCAGGGGCCCTGGGAAGCCTGGTGCTCTCCGTGCTGTGCTGAGTCTGGGTGGCCAAGCGACCGCTGGAGGAGCCCTGCACTTGCCATTCCCTTCCCTATGACAGAGCTCTCACGGCTGGAGGGCTTGGCAGCGTGCACCCCACCGGCCCCTAAGCCCTCCGCAAGGACGCCTGGGGACTAGGTGCAAAGGCAAGGCAGGAGTGGAGCTGAGGCCAGGAAGGCGCCAGGAGCGTCTGCCTGTCTGGCGCAGCCTGCTCCTTCCCGGGCAGGAAGCCTAGCAGCGAGGCAAGTCTGGGCAAGGCTCGCCCAGGGCAGAGCAGCCTCACGCCAGCAACTCTGCCAGATCGGGCCTCTGAGCAGAGCTGGAGCTCTGCCGTACTGGAGGCTCACTGGGCTCCGCCCAAGGAGTGAGTGCAGACGCACGCAGCTGGGCTGCCTCCTCTTCTCCCGAGGAGGCTCGCTTCCCGCATGCTGTGCACTAGGCTTCCAGGCGGGGGCGCCCCGCGCCCCCTACAGGTCTTGGCTCAGGGGCTGCTTCCCTGGAGCTGGGGCTGCCGGCGGGAGCCCAGACACGCAGGGGCAGGCCCCACCACCTGCACACGTCTCTGCTGGGGAGCAGAGCGCTAGGGACATGATGTCTGTCAGGCACCTTCTGGGCGCCCACGGAGTCAGCCTCCGGGAGTGTGGGGCTGCAGACCACAGCCAGGGGACCTGGGAGCCTTGTGCGCCCCGTGCGGCGCTGAGTCTGGGCGGCCAAGCAACCGCTGGTGGAGCCCTGCACTTGCCCTCCCCTCCCCTCTACGAGAGGCCTCACTGCTGGAGGGCTTGGCAGTGTGCAAGCCACCGGCTCCTAAGCCTTCCCCAAGGACGCCCGGGGCCTAGATGCAAAGGCAAGGCAGGAGTGGAGCTGAGGCCAGGAAGGCGCCAGTGGCCTCTCCCAGCATCGCACAGCCTGCTCCTTCCCGGGCAGCAAGCCTAGCAGCGAGGCAAGCCTGGGCAAGTCTCGCCCAGGGCAGAGCAGCCTCGCGCAAGGCACTTGACTAGATCCGGCCTCTGAGCAGAGCTGGAGCTCTGCCGTCCTGGAGGCACACTCGGCTCGGCCCAAGCCGGGATTGCAGCTGCACGCGGCTTGGCTCCCTCGACTCTTCCCAAGGAGGCTCGCTTCCAAGCGGACCGTGCACTTGGCTTCCAGGCAGGGACGCCCCGCGCCTCCTGCAGGTCTTGGCACAGGGGCTGCTTCCCCTGAGCGGAGGCTGTGGGCGGCAGCCCAGACACGCAGGGGCAGGCCCCAACCACCTGCACACGTCTCTGCTGGTGGGGAGAGCACTAGGGAAATGACGTCTGTCAGGCACCTTCTGGGCGCTCACGGAGTCAGCCTCCGGGTGTGTGGGGCTGCAGACCACAG
Organism: Budorcas taxicolor; assembly: GCF_023091745.1. Classification (NCBI taxonomy): domain Eukaryota; kingdom Metazoa; phylum Chordata; class Mammalia; order Artiodactyla; family Bovidae; genus Budorcas; species Budorcas taxicolor. Next base: position 78,059 of record NW_026291929.1, on the reverse strand, counting down.
CCAGGGGCCCTGGGAAGCCTGGTGCTCTCCGTGCTGTGCTGAGTCTGGGCGGCCAAGCGACCGCTGGAGGAGACCTGCACTTGCCATTCTCTTCCCTATGACGGAGCTCTCACGGCTGGAGGGCATGGCAGCGTGCACCCCACCGGCCCCTAAGCCCTCCGCAAGGACGCCTGGGGACTAGGTGCAAAGGTAAGGCAGGAGTGGAGCTGTGGCCAGGAAGGCGCCAGGAGCGTCTGCCTGTCTGGCGCAGACTGCTCCTTCCCGGGCAGGAAGCCTAGCAGCGAGGCAAGTCTGGGCAAGGCTCGCCCAGGGCAGAGCAGCCTCACGCCAGCCACTCTGCCAGATCGGGCCTCTGAGCAGAGCTGGAGCTCTGCCGTACTGGAGGCTCACTGGGCTCCGCCCAAGGAGTGAGTGCAGACGCACGCAGCTGGGCTGCCTCCTCTTCTCCCGAGGAGGCTCGCTTCCCGCATGCTGTGCACTAGGCTTCCAGGCGGGGGCGCCCCGCGCCCCCTACAGGTCTTGGCTCAGGGGCTGCTTCCCTGGAGCTGGGGTTGCCGGCGGGAGCCCAGACACGCAGGGGCAGGCCCCACCACCTGCACACGTCTCTGCTGGGGAGCAGAGCGCTAGGGACATGATGTCTGTCAGGCACCTTCTGGGCGCCCACGGAGTCAGCCTCCGGGAGTGTGGGGCTGCAGACCACAGCCAGGGGACCTGGGAGCCTTGTGCGCCCCGTGCGGCGCTGAGTCTGGGCGGCCAAGCAACCGCTGGTGGAGCCCTGCACTTGCCCTCCCCTCCCCTCTACGAGAGGCCTCACTGCTGGAGGGCTTGGCAGTGTGCAAGCCACCGGCTCCTAAGCCTTCCCCAAGGACGCCCGGGGCCTAGATGCAAAGGCAAGGCAGGAGTGGAGCTGAGGCCAGGAAGGCGCCAGTGGCCTCTCCCAGCATCGCACAGCCTGCTCCTTCCCGGGCAGCAAGCCTAGCAGCGAGGCAAGCCTGGGCAAGTCTCGCCCAGGGCAGAGCAGCCTCGCGCAAGGCACTTGACTAGATCTGGCCTCTGAGCAGAGCTGGAGCTCTGCCGTCCTGGAGGCACACTCGGCTCGGCCCAAGCCGGGATTGCAGCTGCACGCGGCTTGGCTCCCTCGACTCTTCCCAAGGAGGCTCGCTTCCAAGCGGACCGTGCACTTGGCTTCCAGGCAGGGACGCCCCGCGCCTCCTGCAGGTCTTGGCACAGGGGCTGCTTCCCCTGAGCGGAGGCTGTGGGCGGCAGCCCAGACACGCAGGCGCAGGCCCCAACCACCTGCACACGTCTCTGCTGGTGGGGAGAGCACTAGGGAAATGACGTCTGTCAGGCACCTTCTGGGCGCTCACGGAGTCAGCCTCCGGGTGTGTGGGGCTGCAGACCACAGCCAGGGGCCCTGGGAAGCCTGGTGCTCTCCGTGCTGTGCTGAGTCTGGGCGGCCAAGCGACCGCTGGAGGAGCCCTGCACTTGCCATTCTCTTCCCTATGACGGAGCTCTCACGGCTGGAGGGCATGGCAGCGTGCACCCCACCGGCCCCTAAGCCCTCCGCAAGGACGCCTGGGGACTAGGTGCAAAGGTAAGGCAGGAGTGGAGCTGTGGCCAGGAAGGCGCCAGGAGCGTCTGCCTGTCTGGCGCAGACTGCTCCTTCCCGGGCAGGAAGCCTAGCAGCGAGGCAAGTCTGGGCAAGGCTCGCCCAGGGCAGAGCAGCCTCACGCCAGCAACTCTGCCAGATCGGGCCTCTGAGCAGAGCTGGAGCTCTGCCGTACTGGAGGCTCACTGGGCTCCTCCCAAGGAGTGAGTGCAGACGCACGAAGCTGGGCTGCCTCCTCTTCTCCCGAGGAGGCTCGCTTCCCGCATGCTGTGCACTAGGCTTCCAGGCGGGGGCGCCCCGCGCCCCCTACAGGTCTTGGCTCAGGGGCTGCTTCCCTGGAGCTGGGGTTGCCGGCGGGAGCCCAGACACGCAGGGGCAGGCCCCACCACCTGCACACGTCTCTGCTGGGGAGCAGAGCGCTAGGGACATGATGTCTGTCAGGCACCTTCTGGGCGCCCACGGAGTCAGCCTCCGGGAGTGTGGGGCTGCAGACCACAGCCAGGGGACCTGGGAGCCTTGTGCGCCCCGTGCGGCGCTGAGTCTGGGCGGCCAAGCAACCGCTGGTGGAGCCCTGCACTTGCCCTCCCCTCCCCTCTACGAGAGGCCTCACTGCTGGAGGGCTTGGCAGTGTGCAAGCCACCGGCTCCTAAGCCTTCCCCAAGGACGCCCGGGGCCTAGATGCAAAGGCAAGGCAGGAGTGGAGCTGAGGCCAGGAAGGCGCCAGTGGCCTCTCCCAGCATCGCACCGCCTGCTCCTTCCCGGGCAGCAAGCCTAGCAGCGAGGCAAGCCTGGGCAAGTCTCGCCCAGGGCAGAGCAGCCTCGCGCAAGGCACTTGACTAGATCCGGCCTCTGAGCAGAGCTGGAGCTCTGCCGTCCTGGAGGCACACTCGGCTCGGCCCAAGCAGGGATTGCAGCTGCACGCGGCTTGGCTCCCTCGACTCTTCCCAAGGAGGCTCGCTTCCAAGCGGACCGTGCACTTGGCTTCCAGGCAGGGACGCCCCGCGCCTCCTGCAGGTCTTGGCACAGGGGCTGCTTCCCCTGAGCGGAGGCTGTGGGCGGCAGCCCAGACACGCAGGGGCAGGCCCCAACCACCTGCACACGTCTCTGCTGGTGGGGAGAGCACTAGGGAAATGACGTCTGTCAGGCACCTTCTGGGCGCTCACGGAGTCAGCCTCCGGGTGTGTGGGGCTGCAGACCACAGCCAGGGGCCCTGGGAAGCCTGGTGCTCTCCGTGCTGTGCTGAGTCTGGGTTGCCAAGCGACCGCTGGAGGAGCCCTGCACTTGCCATTCCCTTCCCTATGACAGAGCTCTCACGGCTGGAGGGCTTGGCAGCGTGCACCCCACCGGCCCCTAAGCCCTCCGCAAGGACGCCTGGGGACTAGGTGCAAAGGCAAGGCAGGAGTGGAGCTGAGGCCAGGAAGGCGCCAGGAGCGTCTGCCTGTCTGGCGCAGCCTGCTCCTTCCCGGGCAGGAAGCCTAGCAGCGAGGCAAGTCTGGGCAAGGCTCGCCCAGGGCAGAGCAGCCTCACGCCAGCAACTCTGCCAGATCGGGCCTCTGAGCAGAGCTGGAGCTCTGCCGTACTGGAGGCTCACTGGGCTCCGCCCAAGGAGTGAGTGCAGACGCACGCAGCTGGGCTGCCTCCTCTTCTCCCGAGGAGGCTCGCTTCCCGCATGCTGTGCACTAGGCTTCCAGGCGGGGGCGCCCCGCGCCCCCTACAGGTCTTGGCTCAGGGGCTGCTTCCCTGGAGCTGGGGCTGCGGGCGGGAGCCCAGACACGCAGGGGCAGGCCCCACCACCTGCACACGTCTCTGCTGGGGAGCAGAGCGCTAGGGACATGATGTCTGTCAGGCACCTTCTGGGCGCCCACGGAGTCAGCCTCCGGGAGTGTGGGGCTGCAGACCAGAGCCAGGGGACCTGGGAGCCTTGTGCGCCCCGTGCGGCGCTGAGTCTGGGCGGCCAAGCAACCGCTGGTGGAGCCCTGCACTTGCCCTCCCCTCCCCTCTACGAGAGGCCTCACTGCTGGAGGGCTTGGCAGTGTGCAAGCCACCGGCTCCTAAGCCTTCCCCAAGGACGCCCGGGGCCTAGATGCAAAGGCAAGGCAGGAGTGGAGCTGAGGCCAGGAAGGCGCCAGTGGCCTCTCCCAGCATCGCACCGCCTGCTCCTTCCCGGGCAGCAAGCCTAGCAGCGAGGCAAGCCTGGGCAAGTCTCGCCCAGGGCAGAGCAGCCTCGCGCAAGGCACTTGACTAGATCCGGCCTCTGAGCAGAGCTGGAGCTCTGCCGTCCTGGAGGCACACTCGGCTCGGCCCAAGCAGGGATTGCAGCTGCACGCGGCTTGGCTCCCTCGACTCTTCCCAAGGAGGCTCGCTTCCAAGCGGACCGTGCACTTGGCTTCCAGGCAGGGACGCCCCGCGCCTCCTGCAGGTCTTGGCACAGGGGCTGCTTCCCCTGAGCGGAGGCTGTGGGCGGCAGCCCAGACACGCAGGGGCAGGCCCCAACCACCTGCACACGTCTCTGCTGGTGGGGAGAGCACTAGGGAAATGACGTCTGTCAGGCACCTTCTGGGCGCTCACGGAGTCAGCCTCCGGGTGTGTGGGGATGCAGACCACAGCCAGGGGCCCTGGGAAGCCTGGTGCTCTCCGTGCTGTGCTGAGTCTGGGTGGCCAAGCGAGCGCTGGAGGAGCCCTGCACTTGCCATTCCCTTCCCTATGACAGAGCTCTCACGGCTGGAGGGCTTGGCAGCGTGCACCCCACCGGCCCCTAAGCCCTCCGCAAGGACGCCTGGGGACTAGGTGCAAAGGCAAGGCAGGAGTGGAGCTGAGGCCAGGAAGGCGCCAGGAGCGTCTGCCTGTCTGGCGCAGCCTGCTCCTTCCCGGGCAGGAAGCCTAGCAGCGAGGCAAGTCTGGGCAAGGCTCGCCCAGGGCAGAGCAGCCTCACGCCAGCAACTCTGCCAGATCGGGCCTCTGAGCAGAGCTGGAGCTCTGCCGTACTGGAGGCTCACTGGGCTCCGCCCAAGGAGTGAGTGCAGACGCACGCAGCTGGGCTGCCTCCTCTTCTCCCGAGGAGGCTCGCTTCCCGCATGCTGTGCACTAGGCTTCCAGGCGGGGGCGCCCCGCGCCCCCTACAGGTCTTGGCTCAGGGGCTGCTTCCCTGGAGCTGGGGCTGCGGGCGGGAGCCCAGACACGCAGGGGCAGGCCCCACCACCTGCACACGTCTCTGCTGGGGAGCAGAGCGCTAGGGACATGATGTCTGTCAGGCACCTTCTGGGCACCCACGGAGTCAGCCTCCGGGAGTGTGGGGCTGCAGACCACATCCAGGGGACCTGGGAGCCTTGTGCGCCCCGTGCGGCGCTGAGTCTGGGCGGCCAAGCAACCGCTGGTGGAGCCCTGCACTTGCCCTCCCCTCCCCTCTACGAGAGGCCTCACTGCTGGAGGGCTTGGCAGTGTGCAAGCCACCGGCTCCTAAGCCTTCCCCAAGGACGCCCGGGGCCTAGATGCAAAGGCAAGGCAGGAGTGGAGCTGAGGCCAGGAAGGCGCCAGTGGCCTCTCCCAGCATCGCACCCCCTGCTCCTTCCCGGGCAGCAAGCCTAGCAGCGAGGCAAGCCTGGGCAAGTCTCGCCCAGGGCAGAGCAGCCTCGCGCAAGGCACTTGACTAGATCCGGCCTCTGAGCAGAGCTGGAGCTCTGCCGTCCTGGAGGCACACTCGGCTCGGCCCAAGCAGGGATTGCAGCTGCACGCGGCTTGGCTCCCTCGACTCTTCCCAAGGAGGCTCGCTTCCAAGCGGACCGTGCACTTGGCTTCCAGGCAGGGACGCCCCGCGCCTCCTGCAGGTCTTGGCACAGGGGCTGCTTCCCCTGAGCGGAGGCTGTGGGCGGCAGCCCAGACACGCAGGGGCAGGCCCCAACCACCTGCACACGTCTCTGCTGGTGGGGAGAGCACTAGGGAAATGACGTCTGTCAGGCACCTTCTGGGCGCTCACGGAGTCAGCCTCCGGGTGTGTGGGGCTGCAGACCACAGCCAGGGGCCCTGGGAAGCCTGGTGCTCTCCGTGCTGTGCTGAGTCTGGGCGGCCAAGCGACCGCTGGAGGAGCCCTGCACTTGCCATTCTCTTCCCTATGACGGAGCTCTCACGGCTGGAGGGCATGGCAGCGTGCACCCCACCGGCCCCTAAGCCCTCCGCAAGGACGCCTGGGGACTAGGTGCAAAGGCAAGGCAGGAGTGGAGCTGTGGCCAGGAAGGCGAAAGGAGCGTCTGCCTGTCTGGCGCAGACTGCTCCTTCCCGGGCAGGAAGCCTAGCAGCGAGGCAAGTCTGGGCAAGGCTCGCCCAGGGCAGAGCAGCCTCACGCCAGCAACTCTGCCAGATCGGGCCTCTGAGCAGAGCTGGAGCTCTGCCGTACTGGAGGCTCACTGGGCTCCGCCCAAGGAGTGAGTGCAGACGCACGCAGCTGGGCTGCCTCCTCTTCTCCCGAGGAGGCTCGCTTCCCGCATGCTGTGCACTAGGCTTCCAGGCGGGGGCGCCCCGCGCCCCCTACAGGTCTTGGCTCAGGGGCTGCTTCCCTGGAGCTGGGGCTGCCGGCGGGAGCCCAGACACGCAGGGGCAGGCCCCACCACCTGCACACGTCTCTGCTGGGGAGCAGAGCGCTAGGGACATGACGTCTGTCAGGCACCTTCTGGGCGCCCACGGAGTCAGCCTCCGGGAGTGTGGGGCTGCAGACCACAGCCAGGGGACCTGGGAGCCTTGTGCTCCCCGTGCGGCGCTGAGTCTGGGCGGTAAAGCAACCGCTGGTGGAGCCCTGCACTTGCCCTCCCCTCCCCTCTACGAGAGGCCTCACTGCTGGAGGGCTTGGCAGTGTGCAAGCCACCGGCTCCTAAGCCTTCCCCAAGGACGCCCGGGGCCTAGATGCAAAGGCAAGGCAGGAGTGGAGCTGAGGCCAGGAAGGCGCCAGTGGCCTCTCCCAGCATCGCACCGCCTGCTCCTTCCCGGGCAGCAAGCCTAGCAGCGAGGCAAGCCTGGGCAAGTCTCGCCCAGGGCAGAGCAGCCTCGCGCAAGGCACTTGACTAGATCCGGCCTCTGAGCAGAGCTGGAGCTCTGCCGTCCTGGAGGCACACTCGGCTCGGCCCAAGCAGGGATTGCAGCTGCACGCGGCTTGGCTCCCTCGACTCTTCCCAAGGAGGCTCGCTTCCAAGCGGACCGTGCACTTGGCTTCCAGGCAGGGACGCCCCGCGCCTCCTGCAGGTCTTGGCACAGGGGCTGCTTCCCCTGAGCGGAGGCTGTGGGCGGCAGCCCAGACACGCAGGGGCAGGCCCCAACCACCTGCACACGTCTCTGCTGGTGGGGAGAGCACTAGGGAAATGACGTCTGTCAGGCACCTTCTGGGCGCTCACGGAGTCAGCCTCCGGGTGTGTGGGGCTGCAGACCACAGCCAGGGGCCCTGGGAAGCCTGGTGCTCTCCGTGCTGTGCTGAGTCTGGGCGGCCAAGCGAGCGCTGGAGGAGCCCTGCACTTGCCATTCTCTTCCCTATGACGAAGCTCTCACGGCTGGAGGGCATGGCAGCGTGCACCCCACCGGCCCCTAAGCCCTCCGCAAGGACGCCTGGGGACTAGGTGCAAAGGCAAGGCAGGAGTGGAGCTGAGGCCAGGAAGGCGCCAGGAGCGTCTGCCTGTCTGGCGCAGCCTGCTCCTTCCCGGGCAGGAAGCCTAGCAGCGAGGCAAGTCTGGGCAAGGCTCGCCCAGGGCAGAGCAGCCTCACGCCAGCAACTCTGCCAGATCGGGCCTCTGAGCAGAGCTGGAGCTCTGCCGTACTGGAGGCTCACTGGGCTCCGCCCAAGGAGTGAGTGCAGACACACGCAGCTGGGCTGCCTCCTCTTCTCCCGAGGAGGCTCGCTTCCCACATGCTGTGCACTAGGCTTCCAGGCGGGGGCGCCCCGCGCCCCCTACAGGTCTTGGCTCAGGGGCTGCTTCCCTGGAGCTGGGGCTGCCGGCGGGAGCCCAGACACGCAGGGGCAGGCCCCACCACCTGCACACGTCTCTGCTGGGGAGCAGAGCGCTAGGGACATGATGTCTGTCAGGCACCTTCTGGGCGCCCACGGAGTCAGCCTCCGGGAGTGTGGGGCTGCAGACCACAGCCAGGGGACCTGGGAGCCTTGTGCGCCCCGTGCGGCGCTGAGTCTGGGCGGCCAAGCAACCGCTGGTGGAGCCCTGCACTTGCCCTCCCCTCCCCTCTACGAGAGGCCTCACTGCTGGAGGGCTTGGCAGTGTGCAAGCCACCGGCTCCTAAGCCTTCCCCAAGGACGCCCGGGGCCTAGATGCAAAGGCAAGGCAGGAGTGGAGCTGAGGCCAGGAAGGCGCCAGTGGCCTCTCCCAGCATCGCACCGCCTGCTCCTTCCCGGGCAGCAAGCCTAGCAGCGAGGCAAGCCTGGGCAAGTCTCGCCCAGGGCAGAGCAGCCTCGCGCAAGGCACTTGACTAGATCCGGCCTCTGAGCAGAGCTGGAGCTCTGCCGTCCTGGAGGCACACTCGGCTCGGCCCAAGCAGGGATTGCAGCTGCACGCGGCTTGGCTCCCTCGACTCTTCCCAAGGAGGCTCGCTTCCAAGCGGACCGTGCACTTGGCTTCCAGGCAGGGACGCCCCGCGTCTCCTGCAGGTCTTGGCACAGGGGCTGCTTCCCCTGAGCGGAGGCTGTGGGCGGCAGCCCAGACACGCAGGGGCAGGCCCCAACCACCTGCACACGTCTCTGCTGGTGGGGAGAGCACTAGGGAAATGACGTCTGTCAGGCACCTTCTGGGCGCTCACGGAGTCAGCCTCCGGGTGTGTGGGGCTGCAGACCACAGCCAGGGGCCCTGGGAAGCCTGGTGCTCTCCGTGCTGTGCTGAGTCTGGGCGGCCAAGCGAGCGCTGGAGGAGCCCTGCACTTGCCATTCTCTTCCCTATGACGAAGCTCTCACGGCTGGAGGGCATGGCAGCGTGCACCCCACCGGCCCCTAAGCCCTCCGCAAGGACGCCTGGGGACTAGGTGCAAAGGCAAGGCAGGAGTGGAGCTGAGGCCAGGAAGGCGCCAGGAGCGTCTGCCTGTCTGGCGCAGCCTGCTCCTTCCCGGGCAGGAAGCCTAGCAGCGAGGCAAGTCTGGGCAAGGCTCGCCCAGGGCAGAGCAGCCTCACGCCAGCAACTCTGCCAGATCGGGCCTCTGAGCAGAGCTGGAGCTCTGCCGTACTGGAGGCTCACTGGGCTCCGCCCAAGGAGTGAGTGCAGACACACGCAGCTGGGCTGCCTCCTCTTCTCCCGAGGAGGCTCGCTTCCCACATGCTGTGCACTAGGCTTCCAGGCGGGGGCGCCCCGCGCCCCCTACAGGTCTTGGCTCAGGGGCTGCTTCCCTGGAGCTGGGGCTGCCGGCGGGAGCCCAGACACGCAGGGGCAGGCCCCACCACCTGCACACGTCTCTGCTGGGGAGCAGAGCGCTAGGGACATGATGTCTGTCAGGCACCTTCTGGGCGCCCACGGAGTCAGCCTCCGGGAGTGTGGGGCTGCAGACCACAGCCAGGGGACCTGGGAGCCTTGTGCGCCCCGTGCGGCGCTGAGTCTGGGCGGCCAAGCAACCGCTGGTGGAGCCCTGCACTTGCCCTCCCCTCCCCTCTACGAGAGGCCTCACTGCTGGAGGGCTTGGCAGTGTGCAAGCCACCGGCTCCTAAGCCTTCCCCAAGGACGCCCGGGGCCTAGATGCAAAGGCAAGGCAGGAGTGGAGCTGAGGCCAGGAAGGCGCCAGTGGCCTCTCCCAGCATCGCACCGCCTGCTCCTTCCCGGGCAGCAAGCCTAGCAGCGAGGCAAGCCTGGGCAAGTCTCGCCCAGGGCAGAGCAGCCTCGCGCAAGGCACTTGACTAGATCCGGCCTCTGAGCAGAGCTGGAGCTCTGCCGTCCTGGAGGCACACTCGGCTCGGCCCAAGCAGGGATTGCAGCTGCACGCGGCTTGGCTCCCTCGACTCTTCCCAAGGAGGCTCGCTTCCAAGCGGACCGTGCACTTGGCTTCCAGGCAGGGACGCCCCGCGTCTCCTGCAGGTCTTGGCACAGGGGCTGCTTCCCCTGAGCGGAGGCTGTGGGCGGCAGCCCAGACACGCAGGGGCAGGCCCCAACCACCTGCACACGTCTCTGCTGGTGGGGAGAGCACTAGGGAAATGACGTCTGTCAGGCACCTTCTGGGCGCTCACGGAGTCAGCCTCCGGGTGTGTGGGGCTGCAGACCACAGCCAGGGGCCCTGGGAAGCCTGGTGCTCTCCGTGCTGTGCTGAGTCTGGGTGGCCAAGCGACCGCTGGAGGAGCCCTGCACTTGCCATTCCCTTCCCTATGACAGAGCTCTCACGGCTGGAGGGCTTGGCAGCGTGCACCCCACCGGCCCCTAAGCCCTCCGCAAGGACGCCTGGGGACTAGGTGCAAAGGCAAGGCAGGAGTGGAGCTGAGGCCAGGAAGGCGCCAGGAGCGTCTCCCTGTCTGGCGCAGCCTGCTCCTTCCCGGGCAGGAAGCCTAGCAGCGAGGCAAGTCTGGGCAAGGCTCGCCCAGGGCAGAGCAGCCTCACGCCAGCAACTCTGCCAGATCGGGCCTCTGAGCAGAGCTGGAGCTCTGCCGTACTGGAGGCTCACTGGGCTCCGCCCAAGGAGTGAGTGCAGACGCACGCAGCTGGGCTGCCTCCTCTTCTCCCGAGGAGGCTCGCTTCCCGCATGCTGTGCACTAGGCTTCCAGGCGGGGGCGCCCCGCGCCCCCTACAGGTCTTGGCTCAGGGGCTGCTTCCCTGGAGCTGGGGCTGCCGGCGGGAGCCCAGACACGCAGGGGCAGGCCCCACCACCTGCACACGTCTCTGCTGGGGAGCAGAGCGCTAGGGACATGATGTCTGTCAGGCACCTTCTGGGCGCCCACGGAGTCAGCCTCCGGGAGTGTGGGGCTGCAGACCACAGCCAGGGGACCTGGGAGCCTTGTGCGCCCCGTGCGGCGCTGAGTCTGGGCGGCCAAGCAACCGCTGGTGGAGCCCTGCACTTGCCCTCCCCTCCCCTCTACGAGAGGCCTCACTGCTGGAGGGCTTGGCAGTGTGCAAGCCACCGGCTCCTAAGCCTTCCCCAAGGACGCCCGGGGCCTAGATGCAAAGGCAAGGCAGGAGTGGAGCTGAGGCCAGGAAGGCGCCAGTGGCCTCTCCCAGCATCGCACAGCCTGCTCCTTCCCGGGCAGCAATCCTAGCAGCGAGGCAAGCCTGGGCAAGTCTCGCCCAGGGCAGAGCAGCCTCGCGCAAGGCACTTGACTAGATCCGGCCTCTGAGCAGAGCTGGAGCTCTGCCGTCCTGGAGGCACACTCGGCTCGGCCCAAGCCGGGATTGCAGCTGCACGCGGCTTGGCTCCCTCGACTCTTCCCAAGGAGGCTCGCTTCCAAGCGGACCGTGCACTTGGCTTCCAGGCAGGGACGCCCCGCGCCTCCTGCAGGTCTTGGCACAGGGGCTGCTTCCCCTGAGCGGAGGCTGTGGGCGGCAGCCCAGACACGCAGGGGCAGGCCCCAACCACCTGCACACGTCTCTGCTGGTGGGGAGAGCACTAGGGAAATGACGTCTGTCAGGCACCTTCTGGGCGCTCACGGAGTCAGCCTCCGGGTGTGTGGGGCTGCAGACCACAGCCAGGGGCCCTGGGAAGCCTGGTGCTCTCCGTGCTGTGCTGAGTCTGGGCGGCCAAGCGACCGCTGGAGGAGCCCTGCACTTGCCATTCTCTTCCCTATGACGGAGCTCTCACGGCTGGAGGGCATGGCAGCGTGCACCCCACCGGCCCCTAAGCCCTCCGCAAGGACGCCTGGGGACTAGGTGCAAAGGTAAGGCAGGAGTGGAGCTGTGGCCAGGAAGGCGCCAGGAGCGTCTGCCTGTCTGGCGCAGACTGCTCCTTCCCGGGCAGGAAGCCTAGCAGCGAGGCAAGTCTGGGCAAGGCTCGCCCAGGGCAGAGCAGCCTCACGCCAGCAACTCTGCCAGATTGGGCCTCTGAGCAGAGCTGGAGCTCTGCCGTACTGGAGGCTCACTGGGCTCCGCCCAAGGAGTGAGTGCAGACGCACGCAGCTGGGCTGCCTCCTCTTCTCCCGAGGAGGCTCGCTTCCCGCATGCTGTGCACTAGGCTTCCAGGCGGGGGCGCCCCGCGCCCCCTACAGGTCTTGGCTCAGGGGCTGCTTCCCTGGAGCTGGGGTTGCCGGCGGGAGCCCAGACACGCAGGGGCAGGCCCCACCACCTGCACACGTCTCTGCTGGGGAGCAGAGCGCTAGGGACATGATGTCTGTCAGGCACCTTCTGGGCGCCCACGGAGTCAGCCTCCGGGAGTGTGGGGCTGCAGACCACAGCCAGGGGACCTGGGAGCCTTGTGCGCCCCGTGCGGCGCTGAGTCTGGGCGGCCAAGCAACCGCTGGTGGAGCCCTGCACTTGCCCTCCCCTCCCCTCTACGAGAGGCCTCACTGCTGGAGGGCTTGGCAGTGTGCAAGCCACCGGCTCCTAAGCCTTCCCCAAGGACGCCCGGGGCCTAGATGCAAAGGCAAGGCAGGAGTGGAGCTGAGGCCAGGAAGGCGCCAGTGGCCTCTCCCAGCATCGCACCGCCTGCTCCTTCCCGGGCAGCAAGCCTAGCAGCGAGGCAAGCCTGGGCAAGTCTCGCCCAGGGCAGAGCAGCCTCGCGCAAGGCACTTGACTAGATCCGGCCTCTGAGCAGAGCTGGAGCTCTGCCGTCCTGGAGGCACACTCGGCTCGGCCCAAGCAGGGATTGCAGCTGCACGCGGCTTGGCTCCCTCGACTCTTCCCAAGGAGGCTCGCTTCCAAGCGGACTGTGCACTTGGCTTCCAGGCAGGGACGCCCCGCGCCTCCTGCAGGTCTTGGCACAGGGGCTGCTTCCCCTGAGCGGAGGCTGTGGGCGGCAGCCCAGACACGCAGGGGCAGGCCCCAACCACCTGCACACGTCTCTGCTGGTGGGGAGAGCACTAGGGAAATGACGTCTGTCAGGCACCTTCTGGGCGCTCACGGAGTCAGCCTCCGGGTGTGTGGGGCTGCAGACCACAGCCAGGGGCCCTGGGAAGCCTGGTGCTCTCCGTGCTGTGCTGAGTCTGGGCGGCCAAGCGAGCGCTGGAGGAGCCCTGCACTTGCCATTCTCTTCCCTATGACGGAGCTCTCACGGCTGGAGGGCATGGCAGCGTGCACCCCACCGGCCCCTAAGCCCTCCGCAAGGACGCCTGGGGACTAGGTGCAAAGGCAAGGCAGGAGTGGAGCTGAGGCCAGGAAGGCGCCAGGAGCGTCTGCCTGTCTGGCGCAGCCTGCTCCTTCCCGGGCAGGAAGCCTAGCAGCGAGGCAAGTCTGGGCAAGGCTCGCCCAGGGCAGAGCAGCCTCACGCCAGCAACTCTGCCAGATCGGGCCTCTGAGCAGAGCTGGAGCTCTGCCGTACTGGAGGCTCACTGGGCTCCGCCCAAGGAGTGAGTGCAGACACACGCAGCTGGGCTGCCTCCTCTTCTCCCGAGGAGGCTCGCTTCCCACATGCTGTGCACTAGGCTTCCAGGCGGGGGCGCCCCGCGCCCCCTACAGGTCTTGGCTCAGGGGCTGCTTCCCTGGAGCTGGGGCTGCCGGCGGGAGCCCAGACACGCAGGGGCAGGCCCCACCACCTGCACACGTCTCTGCTGGGGAGCAGAGCGCTAGGGACATGATGTCTGTCAGGCACCTTCTGGGCGCCCACGGAGTCAGCCTCCGGGAGTGTGGGGCTGCAGACCACAGCCAGGGGACCTGGGAGCCTTGTGCGCCCCGTGCGGCGCTGAGTCTGGGCGGCCAAGCAACCGCTGGTGGAGCCCTGCACTTGCCCTCCCCTCCCCTCTACGAGAGGCCTCACTGCTGGAGGGCTTGGCAGTGTGCAAGCCACCGGCTCCTAAGCCTTCCCCAAGGACGCCCGGGGCCTAGATGCAAAGGCAAGGCAGGAGTGGAGCTGAGGCCAGGAAGGCGCCAGTGGCCTCTCCCAGCATCGCACCGCCTGCTCCTTCCCGGGCAGCAAGCCTAGCAGCGAGGCAAGCCTGGGCAAGTCTCGCCCAGGGCAGAGCAGCCTCGCGCAAGGCACTTGACTAGATCCGGCCTCTGAGCAGAGCTGGAGCTCTGCCGTCCTGGAGGCACACTCGGCTCGGCCCAAGCAGGGATTGCAGCTGCACGCGGCTTGGCTCCCTCGACTCTTCCCAAGGAGGCTCGCTTCCAAGCGGACCGTGCACTTGGCTTCCAGGCAGGGACGCCCCGCGTCTCCTGCAGGTCTTGGCACAGGGGCTGCTTCCCCTGAGCGGAGGCTGTGGGCGGCAGCCCAGACACGCAGGGGCAGGCCCCAACCACCTGCACACGTCTCTGCTGGTGGGGAGAGCACTAGGGAAATGACGTCTGTCAGGCACCTTCTGGGCGCTCACGGAGTCAGCCTCCGGGTGTGTGGGGCTGCAGACCACAGCCAGGGGCCCTGGGAAGCCTGGTGCTCTCCGTGCTGTGCTGAGTCTGGGTGGCCAAGCGACCGCTGGAGGAGCCCTGCACTTGCCATTCCCTTCCCTATGACAGAGCTCTCACGGCTGGAGGGCTTGGCAGCGTGCACCCCACCGGCCCCTAAGCCCTCCGCAAGGACGCCTGGGGACTAGGTGCAAAGGCAAGGCAGGAGTGGAGCTGAGGCCAGGAAGGCGCCAGGAGCGTCTCCCTGTCTGGCGCAGCCTGCTCCTTCCCGGGCAGGAAGCCTAGCAGCGAGGCAAGTCTGGGCAAGGCTCGCCCAGGGCAGAGCAGCCTCACGCCAGCAACTCTGCCAGATCGGGCCTCTGAGCAGAGCTGGAGCTCTGCCGTACTGGAGGCTCACTGGGCTCCGCCCAAGGAGTGAGTGCAGACGCACGCAGCTGGGCTGCCTCCTCTTCTCCCGAGGAGGCTCGCTTCCCGCATGCTGTGCACTAGGCTTCCAGGCGGGGGCGCCCCGCGCCCCCTACAGGTCTTGGCTCAGGGGCTGCTTCCCTGGAGCTGGGGCTGCGGGCGGGAGCCCAGACACGCAGGGGCAGGCCCCACCACCTGCACACGTCTCTGCTGGGGAGCAGAGCGCTAGGGACATGATGTCTGTCAGGCACCTTCTGGGCACCCACGGAGTCAGCCTCCGGGAGTGTGGGGCTGCAGACCACATCCAGGGGACCTGGGAGCCTTGTGCGCCCCGTGCGGCGCTGAGTCTGGGCGGCCAAGCAACCGCTGGTGGAGCCCTGCACTTGCCCTCCCCTCCCCTCTACGAGAGGCCTCACTGCTGGAGGGCTTGGCAGTGTGCAAGCCACCGGCTCCTAAGCCTTCCCCAAGGACGCCCGGGGCCTAGATGCAAAGGCAAGGCAGGAGTGGAGCTGAGGCCAGGAAGGCGCCAGTGGCCTCTCCCAGCATCGCACCCCCTGCTCCTTCCCGGGCAGCAAGCCTAGCAGCGAGGCAAGCCTGGGCAAGTCTCGCCCAGGGCAGAGCAGCCTCGCGCAAGGCACTTGACTAGATCCGGCCTCTGAGCAGAGCTGGAGCTCTGCCGTCCTGGAGGCACACTCGGCTCGGCCCAAGCAGGGATTGCAGCTGCACGCGGCTTGGCTCCCTCGACTCTTCCCAAGGAGGCTCGCTTCCAAGCGGACCGTGCACTTGGCTTCCAGGCAGGGACGCCCCGCGCCTCCTGCAGGTCTTGGCACAGGGGCTGCTTCCCCTGAGCGGAGGCTGTGGGCGGCAGCCCAGACACGCAGGGGCAGGCCCCAACCACCTGCACACGTCTCTGCTGGTGGGGAGAGCACTAGGGAAATGACGTCTGTCAGGCACCTTCTGGGCGCTCACGGAGTCAGCCTCCGGGTGTGTGGGGCTGCAGACCACAGCCAGGGGCCCTGGGAAGCCTGGTGCTCTCCGTGCTGTGCTGAGTCTGGGCGGCCAAGCGACCGCTGGAGGAGCCCTGCACTTGCCATTCTCTTCCCTATGACGGAGCTCTCACGGCTGGAGGGCATGGCAGCGTGCACCCCACCGGCCCCTAAGCCCTCCGCAAGGACGCCTGGGGACTAGGTGCAAAGGCAAGGCAGGAGTGGAGCTGTGGCCAGGAAGGCGAAAGGAGCGTCTGCCTGTCTGGCGCAGACTGCTCCTTCCCGGGCAGGAAGCCTAGCAGCGAGGCAAGTCTGGGCAAGGCTCGCCCAGGGCAGAGCAGCCTCACGCCAGCAACTCTGCCAGATCGGGCCTCTGAGCAGAGCTGGAGCTCTGCCGTACTGGAGGCTCACTGGGCTCCGCCCAAGGAGTGAGTGCAGACGCACGCAGCTGGGCTGCCTCCTCTTCTCCCGAGGAGGCTCGCTTCCCGCATGCTGTGCACTAGGCTTCCAGGCGGGGGCGCCCCGCGCCCCCTACAGGTCTTGGCTCAGGGGCTGCTTCCCTGGAGCTGGGGCTGCCGGCGGGAGCCCAGACACGCAGGGGCAGGCCCCACCACCTGCACACGTCTCTGCTGGGGAGCAGAGCGCTAGGGACATGACGTCTGTCAGGCACCTTCTGGGCGCCCACGGAGTCAGCCTCCGGGAGTGTGGGGCTGCAGACCACAGCCAGGGGACCTGGGAGCCTTGTGCTCCCCGTGCGGCGCTGAGTCTGGGCGGTAAAGCAACCGCTGGTGGAGCCCTGCACTTGCCCTCCCCTCCCCTCTACGAGAGGCCTCACTGCTGGAGGGCTTGGCAGTGTGCAAGCCACCGGCTCCTAAGCCTTCCCCAAGGACGCCCGGGGCCTAGATGCAAAGGCAAGGCAGGAGTGGAGCTGAGGCCAGGAAGGCGCCAGTGGCCTCTCCCAGCATCGCACCGCCTGCTCCTTCCCGGGCAGCAAGCCTAGCAGCGAGGCAAGCCTGGGCAAGTCTCGCCCAGGGCAGAGCAGCCTCGCGCAAGGCACTTGACTAGATCCGGCCTCTGAGCAGAGCTGGAGCTCTGCCGTCCTGGAGGCACACTCGGCTCGGCCCAAGCAGGGATTGCAGCTGCACGCGGCTTGGCTCCCTCGACTCTTCCCAAGGAGGCTCGCTTCCAAGCGGACCGTGCACTTGGCTTCCAGGCAGGGACGCCCCGCGCCTCCTGCAGGTCTTGGCACAGGGGCTGCTTCCCCTGAGCGGAGGCTGTGGGCGGCAGCCCAGACACGCAGGGGCAGGCCCCAACCACCTGCACACGTCTCTGCTGGTGGGGAGAGCACTAGGGAAATGACGTCTGTCAGGCACCTTCTGGGCGCTCACGGAGTCAGCCTCCGGGTGTGTGGGGCTGCAGACCACAGCCAGGGGCCCTGGGAAGCCTGGTGCTCTCCGTGCTGTGCTGAGTCTGGGCGGCCAAGCGAGCGCTGGAGGAGCCCTGCACTTGCCATTCTCTTCCCTATGACGAAGCTCTCACGGCTGGAGGGCATGGCAGCGTGCACCCCACCGGCCCCTAAGCCCTCCGCAAGGACGCCTGGGGACTAGGTGCAAAGGCAAGGCAGGAGTGGAGCTGAGGCCAGGAAGGCGCCAGGAGCGTCTGCCTGTCTGGCGCAGCCTGCTCCTTCCCGGGCAGGAAGCCTAGCAGCGAGGCAAGTCTGGGCAAGGCTCGCCCAGGGCAGAGCAGCCTCACGCCAGCAACTCTGCCAGATCGGGCCTCTGAGCAGAGCTGGAGCTCTGCCGTACTGGAGGCTCACTGGGCTCCGCCCAAGGAGTGAGTGCAGACACACGCAGCTGGGCTGCCTCCTCTTCTCCCGAGGAGGCTCGCTTCCCACATGCTGTGCACTAGGCTTCCAGGCGGGGGCGCCCCGCGCCCCCTACAGGTCTTGGCTCAGGGGCTGCTTCCCTGGAGCTGGGGCTGCCGGCGGGAGCCCAGACACGCAGGGGCAGGCCCCACCACCTGCACACGTCTCTGCTGGGGAGCAGAGCGCTAGGGACATGATGTCTGTCAGGCACCTTCTGGGCGCCCACGGAGTCAGCCTCCGGGAGTGTGGGGCTGCAGACCACAGCCAGGGGACCTGGGAGCCTTGTGCGCCCCGTGCGGCGCTGAGTCTGGGCGGCCAAGCAACCGCTGGTGGAGCCCTGCACTTGCCCTCCCCTCCCCTCTACGAGAGGCCTCACTGCTGGAGGGCTTGGCAGTGTGCAAGCCACCGGCTCCTAAGCCTTCCCCAAGGACGCCCGGGGCCTAGATGCAAAGGCAAGGCAGGAGTGGAGCTGAGGCCAGGAAGGCGCCAGTGGCCTCTCCCAGCATCGCACCGCCTGCTCCTTCCCGGGCAGCAAGCCTAGCAGCGAGGCAAGCCTGGGCAAGTCTCGCCCAGGGCAGAGCAGCCTCGCGCAAGGCACTTGACTAGATCCGGCCTCTGAGCAGAGCTGGAGCTCTGCCGTCCTGGAGGCACACTCGGCTCGGCCCAAGCAGGGATTGCAGCTGCACGCGGCTTGGCTCCCTCGACTCTTCCCAAGGAGGCTCGCTTCCAAGCGGACCGTGCACTTGGCTTCCAGGCAGGGACGCCCCGCGTCTCCTGCAGGTCTTGGCACAGGGGCTGCTTCCCCTGAGCGGAGGCTGTGGGCGGCAGCCCAGACACGCAGGGGCAGGCCCCAACCACCTGCACACGTCTCTGCTGGTGGGGAGAGCACTAGGGAAATGACGTCTGTCAGGCACCTTCTGGGCGCTCACGGAGTCAGCCTCCGGGTGTGTGGGGCTGCAGACCACAGCCAGGGGCCCTGGGAAGCCTGGTGCTCTCCGTGCTGTGCTGAGTCTGGGTGGCCAAGCGACCGCTGGAGGAGCCCTGCACTTGCCATTCCCTTCCCTATGACAGAGCTCTCACGGCTGGAGGGCTTGGCAGCGTGCACCCCACCGGCCCCTAAGCCCTCCGCAAGGACGCCTGGGGACTAGGTGCAAAGGCAAGGCAGGAGTGGAGCTGAGGCCAGGAAGGCGCCAGGAGCGTCTCCCTGTCTGGCGCAGCCTGCTCCTTCCCGGGCAGGAAGCCTAGCAGCGAGGCAAGTCTGGGCAAGGCTCGCCCAGGGCAGAGCAGCCTCACGCCAGCAACTCTGCCAGATCGGGCCTCTGAGCAGAGCTGGAGCTCTGCCGTACTGGAGGCTCACTGGGCTCCGCCCAAGGAGTGAGTGCAGACGCACGCAGCTGGGCTGCCTCCTCTTCTCCCGAGGAGGCTCGCTTCCCGCATGCTGTGCACTAGGCTTCCAGGCGGGGGCGCCCCGCGCCCCCTACAGGTCTTGGCTCAGGGGCTGCTTCCCTGGAGCTGGGGCTGCCGGCGGGAGCCCAGACACGCAGGGGCAGGCCCCACCACCTGCACACGTCTCTGCTGGGGAGCAGAGCGCTAGGGACATGATGTCTGTCAGGCACCTTCTGGGCGCCCACGGAGTCAGCCTCCGGGAGTGTGGGGCTGCAGACCACAGCCAGGGGACCTGGGAGCCTTGTGCGCCCCGTGCGGCGCTGAGTCTGGGCGGCCAAGCAACCGCTGGTGGAGCCCTGCACTTGCCCTCCCCTCCCCTCTACGAGAGGCCTCACTGCTGGAGGGCTTGGCAGTGTGCAAGCCACCGGCTCCTAAGCCTTCCCCAAGGACGCCCGGGGCCTAGATGCAAAGGCAAGGCAGGAGTGGAGCTGAGGCCAGGAAGGCGCCAGTGGCCTCTCCCAGCATCGCACAGCCTGCTCCTTCCCGGGCAGCAATCCTAGCAGCGAGGCAAGCCTGGGCAAGTCTCGCCCAGGGCAGAGCAGCCTCGCGCAAGGCACTTGACTAGATCCGGCCTCTGAGCAGAGCTGGAGCTCTGCCGTCCTGGAGGCACACTCGGCTCGGCCCAAGCCGGGATTGCAGCTGCACGCGGCTTGGCTCCCTCGACTCTTCCCAAGGAGGCTCGCTTCCAAGCGGACCGTGCACTTGGCTTCCAGGCAGGGACGCCCCGCGCCTCCTGCAGGTCTTGGCACAGGGGCTGCTTCCCCTGAGCGGAGGCTGTGGGCGGCAGCCCAGACACGCAGGGGCAGGCCCCAACCACCTGCACACGTCTCTGCTGGTGGGGAGAGCACTAGGGAAATGACGTCTGTCAGGCACCTTCTGGGCGCTCACGGAGTCAGCCTCCGGGTGTGTGGGGCTGCAGACCACAGCCAGGGGCCCTGGGAAGCCTGGTGCTCTCCGTGCTGTGCTGAGTCTGGGCGGCCAAGCGACCGCTGGAGGAGCCCTGCACTTGCCATTCTCTTCCCTATGACGGAGCTCTCACGGCTGGAGGGCATGGCAGCGTGCACCCCACCGGCCCCTAAGCCCTCCGCAAGGACGCCTGGGGACTAGGTGCAAAGGTAAGGCAGGAGTGGAGCTGTGGCCAGGAAGGCGCCAGGAGCGTCTGCCTGTCTGGCGCAGACTGCTCCTTCCCGGGCAGGAAGCCTAGCAGCGAGGCAAGTCTGGGCAAGGCTCGCCCAGGGCAGAGCAGCCTCACGCCAGCAACTCTGCCAGATTGGGCCTCTGAGCAGAGCTGGAGCTCTGCCGTACTGGAGGCTCACTGGGCTCCGCCCAAGGAGTGAGTGCAGACGCACGCAGCTGGGCTGCCTCCTCTTCTCCCGAGGAGGCTCGCTTCCCGCATGCTGTGCACTAGGCTTCCAGGCGGGGGCGCCCCGCGCCCCCTACAGGTCTTGGCTCAGGGGCTGCTTCCCTGGAGCTGGGGTTGCCGGCGGGAGCCCAGACACGCAGGGGCAGGCCCCACCACCTGCACACGTCTCTGCTGGGGAGCAGAGCGCTAGGGACATGATGTCTGTCAGGCACCTTCTGGGCGCCCACGGAGTCAGCCTCCGGGAGTGTGGGGCTGCAGACCACAGCCAGGGGACCTGGGAGCCTTGTGCGCCCCGTGCGGCGCTGAGTCTGGGCGGCCAAGCAACCGCTGGTGGAGCCCTGCACTTGCCCTCCCCTCCCCTCTACGAGAGGCCTCACTGCTGGAGGGCTTGGCAGTGTGCAAGCCACCGGCTCCTAAGCCTTCCCCAAGGACGCCCGGGGCCTAGATGCAAAGGCAAGGCAGGAGTGGAGCTGAGGCCAGGAAGGCGCCAGTGGCCTCTCCCAGCATCGCACCGCCTGCTCCTTCCCGGGCAGCAAGCCTAGCAGCGAGGCAAGCCTGGGCAAGTCTCGCCCAGGGCAGAGCAGCCTCGCGCAAGGCACTTGACTAGATCCGGCCTCTGAGCAGAGCTGGAGCTCTGCCGTCCTGGAGGCACACTCGGCTCGGCCCAAGCAGGGATTGCAGCTGCACGCGGCTTGGCTCCCTCGACTCTTCCCAAGGAGGCTCGCTTCCAAGCGGACTGTGCACTTGGCTTCCAGGCAGGGACGCCCCGCGCCTCCTGCAGGTCTTGGCACAGGGGCTGCTTCCCCTGAGCGGAGGCTGTGGGCGGCAGCCCAGACACGCAGGGGCAGGCCCCAACCACCTGCACACGTCTCTGCTGGTGGGGAGAGCACTAGGGAAATGACGTCTGTCAGGCACCTTCTGGGCGCTCACGGAGTCAGCCTCCGGGTGTGTGGGGCTGCAGACCACAGCCAGGGGCCCTGGGAAGCCTGGTGCTCTCCGTGCTGTGCTGAGTCTGGGTGGCCAAGCGACCGCTGGAGGAGCCCTGCACTTGCCATTCCCTTCCCTATGACAGAGCTCTCACGGCTGGAGGGCTTGGCAGCGTGCACCCCACCGGCCCCTAAGCCCTCCGCAAGGACGCCTGGGGACTAGGTGCAAAGGCAAGGCAGGAGTGGAGCTGAGGCCAGGAAGGCGCCAGGAGCGTCTGCCTGTCTGGCGCAGCCTGCTCCTTCCCGGGCAGGAAGCCTAGCAGCGAGGCAAGTCTGGGCAAGGCTCGCCCAGGGCAGAGCAGCCTTACGCCAGCAACTCTGCCAGATCGGGCCTCTGAGCAGAGCTGGAGCTCTGCCGTACTGGAGGCTCACTGGGCTCCGCCCAAGGAGTGAGTGCAGACGCACGCAGCTGGGCTGCCTCCTCTTCTCCCGAGGAGGCTCGCTTCCCGCATGCTGTGCACTAGGCTTCCAGGCGGGGGCGCCCCGCGCCCCCTACAGGTCTTGGCTCAGGGGCTGCTTCCCTGGAGCTGGGGCTGCGGGCGGGAGCCCAGACACGCAGGGGCAGGCCCCACCACCTGCACACGTTTCTGCTGGGGAGCAGAGCGCTAGGGACATGATGTCTGTCAGGCACCTTCTGGGCGCCCACGGAGTCAGCCTCCGGGAGTGTGGGGCTGCAGACCACAGCCAGGGGACCTGGGAGCCTTGTGCGCCCCGTGCGGCGCTGAGTCTGGGCGGCCAAGCAACCGCTGGTGGAGCCCTGCACTTGCCCTCCCCTCCCCTCTACGAGAGGCCTCACTGCTGGAGGGCTTGGCAGTGTGCAAGCCACCGGCTCCTAAGCCTTCCCCAAGGACGCCCGGGGCCTAGATGCAAAGGCAAGGCAGGAGTGGAGCTGAGGCCAGGAAGGCGCCAGTGGCCTCTCCCAGCATCGCACCGCCTGCTCCTTCCCGGGCAGCAAGCCTAGCAGCGAGGCAAGCCTGGGCAAGTCTCGCCCAGGGCAGAGCAGCCTCGCGCAAGGCACTTGACTAGATCCGGCCTCTGAGCAGAGCTGGAGCTCTGCCGTCCTGGAGGCACACTCGGCTCGGCCCAAGCAGGGATTGCAGCTGCACGCGGCTTGGCTCCCTCGACTCTTCCCAAGGAGGCTCGCTTCCAAGCGGACCGTGCACTTGGCTTCCAGGCAGGGACGCCCCGCGCCTCCTGCAGGTCTTGGCACAGGGGCTGCTTCCCCTGAGCGGAGGCTGTGGGCGGCAGCCCAGACACGCAGGGGCAGGCCCCAACCACCTGCACACGTCTCTGCTGGTGGGGAGAGCACTAGGGAAATGACGTCTGTCAGGCACCTTCTGGGCGCTCACGGAGTCAGCCTCCGGGTGTGTGGGGCTGCAGACCACAGCCAGGGGCCCTGGGAAGCCTGGTGCTCTCCGTGCTGTGCTGAGTCTGGGCGGCCAAGCGACCGCTGGAGGAGCCCTGCACTTGCCATTCTCTTCCCTATGACGGAGCTCTCACGGCTGGAGGGCATGGCAGCGTGCACCCCACCGGCCCCTAAGCCCTCCGCAAGGACGCCTGGGGACTAGGTGCAAAGGCAAGGCAGGAGTGGAGCTGTGGCCAGGAAGGCGCCAGGAGCGTCTGCCTGTCTGGCGCAGACTGCTCCTTCCCGGGCAGGAAGCCTAGCAGCGAGGCAAGTCTGGGCAAGGCTCGCCCAGGGCAGATCAGCCTCACGCCAGCAACTCTGCCAGATCGGGCCTCTGAGCAGAGCTGGAGCTCTGCCGTACTGGAGGCTCACTGGGCTCCGCCCAAGGAGTGAGTGCAGACGCACGCAGCTGGGCTGCCTCCTCTTCTCCCGAGGAGGCTCGCTTCCCGCATGCTGTGCACTAGGCTTCCAGGCGGGGGCGCCCCGCGCCCCCTACAGGTCTTGGCTCAGGGGCTGCTTCCCTGGAGCTGGGGCTGCCGGCGGGAGCCCAGACACGCAGGGGCAGGCCCCACCAGCTGCACACGTCTCTGCTGGGGAGCAGAGCGCTAGGGACATGACGTCTGTCAGGCACCTTCTGGGCGCCCACGGAGTCAGCCTCCGGGAGTGTGGGGCTGCAGACCACAGCCAGGGGACCTGGGAGCCTTGTGCTCCCCGTGCGGCGCTGAGTCTGGGCGGTAAAGCAACCGCTGGTGGAGCCCTGCACTTGCCCTCCCCTCCCCTCTACGAGAGGCCTCACTGCTGGAGGGCTTGGCAGTGTGCAAGCCACCGGCTCCTAAGCCTTCCCCAAGGACGCCCGGGGCCTAGATGCAAAGGCAAGGCAGGAGTGGAGCTGAGGCCAGGAAGGCGCCAGTGGCCTCTCCCAGCATCGCACCGCCTGCTCCTTCCCGGGCAGCAAGCCTAGCAGCGAGGCAAGCCTGGGCAAGTCTCGCCCAGGGCAGAGCAGCCTCGCGCAAGGCACTTGACTAGATCCGGCCTCTGAGCAGAGCTGGAGCTCTGCCGTCCTGGAGGCACACTCGGCTCGGCCCAAGCAGGGATTGCAGCTGCACGCGGCTTGGCTCCCTCGACTCTTCCCAAGGAGGCTCGCTTCCAAGCGGACCGTGCACTTGGCTTCCAGGCAGGGATGCCCCGCGCCTCCTGCAGGTCTTGGTACAGGGGCTGCTTCCCCTGAGCGGAGGCTGTGGGCGGCAGCGCAGACACGCAGGGGCAGGCCCCAACCACCTGCACACGTCTCTGCTGGTGGGGAGAGCACTAGGGAAATGACGTCTGTCAGGCACCTTCTGGGCGCTCACGGAGTCAGCCTCCGGGTGTGTGGGGCTGCAGACCACAGCCAGGGGCCCTGGGAAGCCTGGTGCTCTCCGTGCTGTGCTGAGTCTGGGCGGCCAAGCGAGCGCTGGAGGAGCCCTGCACTTGCCGTTCTCTTCCCTATGACGGAGCTCTCACGGCTGGAGGGCATGGCAGCGTGCACCCCACCGGCCCCTAAGCCCTCCGCAAGGACGCCTGGGGACTAGGTGCAAAGGCAAGGCAGGAGTGGAGCTGTGGCCAGGAAGGCGCCAGGAGCGTCTGCCTGTCTGGCGCAGACTGCTCCTTCCCGGGCAGGAAGCCTAGCAGCGAGGCAAGTCTGGGCAAGGCTCGCCCAGGGCAGAGCAGCCTCACGCCAGCAACTCTGCCAGATCGGGCCTCTGAGCAGAGCTGGAGCTCTGCCGTACTGGAGGCTCACTGGGCTCCGCCCAAGGAGTGAGTGCAGACGCACGCAGCTGGGCTGCCTCCTCTTCTCCCGAGGAGGCTCGCTTCCCGCATGCTGTGCACTAGGCTTCCAGGCGGGGGCGCCCCGCGCCCCCTACAGGTCTTGGCTCAGGGGCTGCTTCCCTGGAGCTGGGGCTGCCGGCGGGAGCCCAGACACGCAGGGGCAGGCCCCAACACCTGCACACGTCTCTGCTGGGGAGCAGAGCGCTAGGGACATGACGTCTGTCAGGCACCTTCTGGGCGCCCACGGAGTCAGCCTCCGGGAGTGTGGGGCTGCAGACCACAGCCAGGGGACCTGGGAGCCTTGTGCTCCCCGTGTGGCGCTGAGTCTGGGCGGCCAAGCAACCGCTGGTGGAGCCCTGCACTTGCCCTCCCCTCCCCTCTACGAGAGGCCTCACTGCTGGAGGGCTTGGCAGTGTGCAAGCCACCGGCTCCTAAGCCTTCCCCAAGGACGCCCGGGGCCTAGATGCAAAGGCAAGGCAGGAGTGGAGCTGAGGCCAGGAAGGCGCCAGTGGCCTCTCCCAGCATCGCACAGCCTGCTCCTTCCCGGGCAGCAAGCCTAGCAGCGAGGCAAGCCTGGGCAAGTCTCGCCCAGGGCAGAGCAGCCTCGCGCAAGGCACTTGACTAGATCCGGCCTCTGAGCAGAGCTGGAGCTCTGCCGTCCTGGAGGCACACTCGGCTCGGCCCAAGCAGGGATTGCAGCTGCACGCGGCTTGGCTCCCTCGACTCTTCCCAAGGAGGCTCGCTTCCAAGCGGACCGTGCACTTGGCTTCCAGGCAGGGACGCCCCGCGCCTCCTGCAGGTCTTGGCACAGGGGCTGCTTCCCCTGAGCGGAGGCTGTGGGCGGCAGCGCAGACACGCAGGGGCAGGCCCCAACAACCTGCACACGTCTCTGCTGGTGGGGAGAGCACTAGGGAAATGACGTCTGTCAGGCACCTTCTGGGCGCTCACGGAGTCAGCCTCCGGGTGTGTGGGGCTGCAGACCACAGCCAGGGGCCCTGGGAAGCCTGGTGCTCTCCGTGCTGTGCTGAGTCTGGGCGGCCAAGCGACCGCTGGAGGAGCCCTGCACTTGCCATTCACTTCCCTATGACAGAGCTCTCACGGCTGGAGGGCTTGGCAGCGTGCACCCCACCGGCCCCTAAGCCCTCCGCAAGGACGCCTGGGGACTAGGTGCAAAGGCAAGGCAGGAGTGGAGCTGTGGCCAGGAAGGCGCCAGGAGCGTCTGCCTGTCTGGCGCAGACTGCTCCTTCCCGGGCAGGAAGCCTAGCAGCGAGGCAAGTCTGGGCAAGGCTCGCCCAGGGCAGAGCAGCCTCACGCCAGCCACTCTGCCAGATCGGGCCTCTGAGCAGAGCTGGAGCTCTGCCGTACTGGAGGCTCACTGGGCTCCGCCCAAGGAGTGAGTGCAGACGCACGCAGCTGGGCTGCCTCCTCTTCTCCCGAGGAGGCTCGCTTCCCGCATGCTGTGCACTAGGCTTCCAGGCGGGGGCGCCCCGCGCCCCCTACAGGTATTGGCTCAGGGGCTGCTTCCCTGGAGCTGGGGCTGCCGGCGGGAGCCCAGACACGCAGGGGCAGGCCCCACCACCTGCACACGTCTCTGCTGGGGAGCAGAGCGCTAGGGACATGACGTCTGTCAGGCACCTTCTGGGCGCCCACGGAGTCAGCCTCCGGGAGAGTGGGGCTGCAGACCACAGCCAGGGGACCTGGGAGCCTTGTGCTCCCCGTGCGGCGCTGAGTCTGGGCGGCCAAGCAACCGCTGGTGGAGCCCTGCACTTGCCCTCCCCTCCCCTCTACGAGAGGCCTCACTGCTGGAGGGCTTGGCAGTGTGCAAGCCACCGGCTCCTAAGCCTTCCCCAAGGACGCCCGGGGCCTAGATGCAAAGGCAAGGCAGGAGTGGAGCTGAGGCCAGGAAGGCGCCAGTGGCCTCTCCCAGCATCGCACAGCCTGCTCCTTCCCGGGCAGCAAGCCTAGCAGCGAGGCAAGCCTGGGCAAGTCTCGCCCAGGGCAGAGCAGCCTCGCGCAAGGCACTTGACTAGATCCGGCCTCTGAGCAGAGCTGGAGCTCTGCCGTCCTGGAGGCACACTCGGCTCGGCCCAAGCAGGGATTGCAGCTGCACGCGGCTTGGCTCCCTCGACTCTTCCCAAGGAGGCTCGCTTCCAAGCGGACCGTGCACTTGGCTTCCAGGCAGGGACGCCCCGCGCCTCCTGCAGGTCTTGGCACAGGGGCTGCTTCCCCTGAGCGGAGGCTGTGGGCGGCAGCGCAGACACGCAGGGGCAGGCCCCAACCACCTGCACACGTCTCTGCTGGTGGGGAGAGCACTAGGGAAATGACGTCTGTCAGGCACCTTCTGGGCGCTCACGGAGTCAGCCTCCGGGTGTGTGGGGCTGCAGACCACAGCCAGGGGCCCTGGGAAGCCTGGTGCTCTCCGTGCTGTGCTGAGTCTGGGCGGCCAAGCGACCGCTGGAGGAGCCCTGCACTTGCCATTCACTTCCCTATGACGGAGCTCTCACGGCTGGAGGGCTTGGCAGCGTGCACCCCACCGGCCCCTAAGCCCTCCGCAAGGACGCCTGGGGACTAGGTGCAAAGGCAAGGCAGGAGTGGAGCTGTGGCCAGGAAGGCGCCAGGAGCGTCTGCCTGTCTGGCGCAGACTGCTCCTTCCCGGGCAGGAAGCCTAGCAGCGAGGCAAGTCTGGGCAAGGCTCGCCCAGGGCAGAGCAGCCTCACGCCAGCAACTCTGCCAGATCGGGCCTCTGAGCAGAGCTGGAGCTCTGCCGTACTGGAGGCTCACTGGGCTCCGCCCAAGGAGTGAGTGCAGACGCACGCAGCTGGGCTGCCTCCTCTTCTCCCGAGGAGGCTCGCTTCCCGCATGCTGTGCACTAGGCTTCCAGGCGGGGGCGCCCCGCGCCCCCTACAGGTCTTGGCTCAGGGGCTGCTTCCCTGGAGCTGGGGCTGCCGGCGGGAGCCCAGACACGCAGGGGCAGGCCCCACCACCTGCACACGTCTCTGCTGGGGAGCAGAGCGCTAGGGACATGACGTCTGTCAGGCACCTTCTGGGCGCCCACGGAGTCAGCCTCCGGGAGTGTGGGGCTGCAGACCACAGCCAGGGGACCTGGGAGCCTTGTGCTCCCCGTGCGGCGCTGAGTCTGGGCGGCCAAGCAACCGCTGGTGGAGCCCTGCACTTGCCCTCCCCTCCCCTCTACGAGAGGCCTCACTGCTGGAGGGCTTGGCAGTGTGCAAGCCACCGGCTCCTAAGCCTTCCCCAAGGACGCCCGGGGCCTAGATGCAAAGGCAAGGCAGGAGTGGAGCTGAGGCCAGGAAGGCGCCAGTGGCCTCTCCCAGCATCGCACAGCCTGCTCCTTCCCGGGCAGCAAGCCTAGCAGCGAGGCAAGCCTGGGCAAGTCTCGCCCAGGGCAGAGCAGCCTCGCGCAAGGCACTTGACTAGATCCGGCCTCTGAGCAGAGCTGGAGCTCTGCCGTCCTGGAGGCACACTCGGCTCGGCCCAAGCAGGGATTGCAGCTGCACGCGGCTTGGCTCCCTCGACTCTTCCCAAGGAGGCTCGCTTCCAAGCGGACCGTGCACTTGGCTTCCAGGCAGGGATGCCCCGCGCCTCCTGCAGGTCTTGGCACAGGGGCTGCTTCCCCTGAGCGGAGGCTGTGGGCGGCAGCGCAGACACGCAGGGGCAGGCCCCAACCACCTGCACACGTCTCTGCTGGTGGGGAGAGCACTAGGGAAATGACGTCTGTCAAGCACCTTCTGGGCGCTCACGGAGTCAGCCTCCGGGTGTGTGGGGCTGCAGACCACAGCCAGGGGCCCTGGGAAGCCTGGTGCTCTCCGTGCTGTGCTGAGTCTGGGCGGCCAAGCGAGCGCTGGAGGAGCCCTGCACTTGCCATTCTCTTCCCTATGACGGAGCTCTCACGGCTGGAGGGAATGGCAGCGTGCACCCCACCGGCCCCTAAGCCCTCCGCAAGGACGCCTGGGGACTAGGTGCAAAGGCAAGGCAGGAGTGGAGCTGTGGCCAGGAAGGCGCCAGGAGCGTCTGCCTGTCTGGCGCAGACTGCTCCTTCCCGGGCAGGAAGCCTAGCAGCGAGGCAAGTCTGGGCAAGGCTCGCCCAGGGCAGAGCAGCCTCACGCCAGCAACTCTGCCAGATCGGGCCTCTGAGCAGAGCTGGAGCTCTGCCGTACTGGAGGCTCACTGGGCTCCGCCCAAGGAGTGAGTGCAGACGCACGCAGCTGGGCTGCCTCCTCTTCTCCCGAGGAGGCTCGCTTCCCGCATGCTGTGCACTAGGCTTCCAGGCGGGGGCGCCCCGCGCCCCCTACAGGTCTTGGCTCAGGGGCTGCTTCCCTGGAGCTGGGGCTGCCGGCGGGAGCCCAGACACGCAGGGGCAGGCCCCACCACCTGCACACGTCTCTGCTGGGGAGCAGAGCGCTAGGGACATGACGTCTGTCAGGCACCTTCTGGGCGCCCACGGAGTCAGCCTCCGGGAGTGTGGGGCTGCAGACCACAGCCAGGGGACCTGGGAGCCTTGTGCTCCCCGTGCGGCGCTGAGTCTGGGCGGCCAAGCAACCGCTGGTGGAGCCCTGCACTTGCCCTCCCCTCCCCTCTACGAGAGGCCTCACTGCTGGAGGGCTTGGCAGTGTGCAAGCCACCGGCTCCTAAGCCTTCCCCAAGGACGCCCGGGGCCTAGATGCAAAGGCAAGGCAGGAGTGGAGCTGAGGCCAGGAAGGCGCCAGTGGCCTCTCCCAGCATCGCACAGCCTGCTCCTTCCCGGGCAGCAAGCCTAGCAGCGAGGCAAGCCTGGGCAAGTCTCGCCCAGGGCAGAGCAGCCTCGCGCAAGGCACTTGACTAGATCCGGCCTCTGAGCAGAGCTGGAGCTCTGCCGTCCTGGAGGCACACTCGGCTCGGCCCAAGCAGGGATTGCAGCTGCACGCGGCTTGGCTCCCTCGACTCTTCCCAAGGAGGCTCGCTTCCAAGCGGACCGTGCACTTGGCTTCCAGGCATGGATGCCCCGCGCCTCCTGCAGGTCTTGGCACAGGGGCTGCTTCCCCTGAGCGGAGGCTGTGGGCGGCAGCGCAGACACGCAGGGGCAGGCCCCAACCACCTGCACACGTCTCTGCTGGTGGGGAGAGCACTAGGGAAATGACGTCTGTCAGGCACCTTCTGGGCGCTCACGGAGTCAGCCTCCGGGTGTGTGGGGCTGCAGACCACAGCCAGGGGCCCTGGGAAGCCTGGTGCTCTCCGTGCTGTGCTGAGTCTGGGCGGCCAAGCGAGCGCTGGAGGAGCCCTGCACTTGCCATTCTCTTCCCTATGACGGAGCTCTCACGGCTGGAGGGCATGGCAGCGTGCACCCCACCGGCCCCTAAGCCCTCCGCAAGGACGCCTGGGGACTAGGTGCAAAGGCAAGGCAGGAGTGGAGCTGTGGCCAGGAAGGCGCCAGGAGCGTCTGCCTGTCTGGCGCAGACTGCTCCTTCCCGGGCAGGAAGCCTAGCAGCGAGGCAAGTCTGGGCAAGGCTCGCCCAGGGCAGAGCAGCCTCACGCCAGCAACTCTGCCAGATCGGGCCTCTGAGCAGAGCTGGAGCTCTGCCGTACTGGAGGCTCACTGGGCTCCGCCCAAGGAGTGAGTGCAGACGCACGCAGCTGGGCTGCCTCCTCTTCTCCCGAGGAGGCTCGCTTCCCGCATGCTGTGCACTAGGCTTCCAGGCGGGGGCGCCCCGCGCCCCCTACAGGTCTTGGCTCAGGGGCTGCTTCCCTGGAGCTGGGGCTGCCGGCGGGAGCCCAGACACGCAGGGGCAGGCCCCAACACCTGCACACGTCTCTGCTGGGGAGCAGAGCGCTAGGGACATGACGTCTGTCAGGCACCTTCTGGGCGCCCACGGAGTCAGCCTCCGGGAGTGTGGGGCTGCAGAGCACAGCCAGGGGACCTGGGAGCCTTGTGCTCCCCGTGCGGCGCTGAGTCTGGGCGGCCAAGCAACCGCTGGTGGAGCCCTGCACTTGCCCTCCCCTCCCCTCTACGAGAGGCCTCACTGCTGGAGGGCTTGGCAGTGTGCAAGCCACCGGCTCCTAAGCCTTCCCCAAGGACGCCCGGGGCCTAGATGCAAAGGCAAGGCAGGAGTGGAGCTGAGGCCAGGAAGGCGCCAGTGGCCTCTCCCAGCATCGCACAGCCTGCTCCTTCCCGGGCAGCAAGCCTAGCAGCGAGGCAAGCCTGGGCAAGTCTCGCCCAGGGCAGAGCAGCCTCGCGCAAGGCACTTGACTAGATCCGGCCTCTGAGCAGAGCTGGAGCTCTGCCGTCCTGGAGGCACACTCGGCTCGGCCCAAGCAGGGAGTGCAGCTGCACGCGGCTTGGCTCCCTCGACTCTTCCCAAGGAGGCTCGCTTCCAAGCGGACCGTGCACTTGGCTTCCAGGCAGGGACGCCCCGCGCCTCCTGCAGGTCTTGGCACAGGGGCTGCTTCCCCTGAGCGGAGGCTGTGGGCGGCAGCGCAGACACGCAGGGGCAGGCCCCAACCACCTGCCCACGTCTCTGCTGGTGGGGAGAGCACTAGGGAAATGACGTCTGTCAGGCACCTTCTGGGCGCTCACGGAGTCAGCCTCCGGGTGTGTGGGGCTGCAGACCACAGCCAGGGGCCCTGGGAAGCCTGGTGCTCTCCGTGCTGTGCTGAGTCTGGGCGGCCAAGCGACCGCTGGAGGAGCCCTGCACTTGCCATTCCCTTCCCTATGACAGAGCTCTCACGGCTGGAGGGCTTGGCAGCGTGCACCCCACCGGCCCCTAAGCCCTCCGCAAGGACGCCTGGGGACTAGGTGCAAAGGCAAGGCAGGAGTGGAGCTGAGGCCAGGAAGGCGCCAGGAGCGTCTGCCTGTCTGGCGCAGCCGGCTCCTTCCCGGGCAGCAAGCCTAGCAGCGAGGCAAGTCTGGGCAAGGCTCGCCCAGGGCAGAGCCAGCCTCACGACAGCAACTCTGCCAGATCGGGCCTCTGAGCAGAGCTGGAGCTCTGCCGTACTGGAGGCTCACTGGGCTCCGCCCAAGGAGTGAGTGCAGACGCACGCAGCTGGGCTGCCTCCTCTTCTCCCGAGGAGGCTCGCTTCCCGCCTGCTGTGCACTAGGCTTCCAGGCAGGGACGCCCCGCGCCTCCTGCAGGTCTTGGCACAGGGGCTGCTTCCCCTGAGCGGAGGCTGTGGGCGGCAGCCCAGACACGCAGGGGCAGGCCCCAACCACCTGCCCACGTCTCTGCTGGTGGGGAGAGCACTAGGGAAATGACGTCTGTCAGGCACCTTCTGGGCGCTCACGGAGTCAGCCTCCGGGTGTGTGGGGCTGCAGACCACAGCCGGGGGCCCTGGGGAAGCCTGGTGCTCTCCGTGCTGTGCTGAGTCTGGGCGGCCAAGCGACCGCTGGAGGAGCCCTGCACTTGCCATTCCCTTCCCTATGACAGAGCTCTCACGGCTGGAGGGCTTGGCAGCGTGCACCCCACCGGCCCCTAAGCCCTCCGCAAGGACGCCTGGGGACTAGGTGCAAAGGCAAGGCAGGAGTGGAGCTGAGGCCAGGAAGGCGCCAGGAGCGTCTGCCTGTCTGGCGCAGCCTGCTCCTTCCCGGGCAGGAAGCCCAGCAGCGAGGCAAGTCTGGGCAAGGCTCGCCCAGGGCAGAGCAGCCTCACGCCAGCAACTCTGCCAGATCGGGCCTCTGAGCAGAGCTGGAGCTCTGCCGTACTGGAGGCTCACTGGGCTCCGCCCAAGGAGTGAGTGCAGACGCACGCAGCTGGGCTGCCTCCTCTTCTCCCGAGGAGGCTCGCTTCCCGCCTGCTGTGCACTAGGCTTCCAGGCGGGGGCGCCCCGCGCCCCCTACAGGTCTTGGCTCAGGGGCTGCTTCCCTGGAGCTGGGGCTGCCGGCGGGAGCCCAGACACGCAGGGGCAGGCCCCACCACCTGCACACGTCTCTGCTGGGGAGCAGAGCGCTAGGGACATGACGTCTGTCAGGCACCTTCTGGGCGCCCACGGAGTCAGCCTCCGGGAGTGTGGGGCTGCAGACCACAGCCAGGGGACCTGGGAGCCTTGTGCTCGCCGTGCGGCGCTGAGTCTGGGCGGCCAGGCACCCGCTGGAGGAGCCCTGCACTTGCCCTCCCCTCCCCTCCCCTCGACGAGAGGCCTCACTGCTGGAGGGCTTGGCAGTGTGCAAGCCACCGGCTCCTAAGCCTTCCCCAAGGACGCCCGGGGCCTAGATGCAAAGGCAAGGCAGGAGTGGAGCTGAGGCCAGGAAGGCGCCAGGGGCCTCTCCCAGCATCGCACAGCCTGCTCCTTCCCGGGCAGCAAGCCTAGCAGCGAGGCAAGCCTGGGCAAGTCTCGCCCAGGGCAGAGCAGCCTCGCGCAAGGCACTTGACTAGATCCGGCCTCTGAGCAGAGCTGGAGCTCTGCCGTCCTGGAGGCACACTCGGCTCGGCCCAAGCAGGGATTGCAGCTGCACGCGGCTTGGCTCCCTCGACTCTTCCCAAGGAGGCCCGCTTCCAAGCGGACCGTGCACTTGGCTTCCAGGCAGGGACGCCCCGCGCCTCCTGCAGGTCTTGGCACAGGGGCTGCTTCCCCTGAGCGGAGGCTGTGGGCGGCAGCCCAGACACGCAGGGGCAGGCCCCAACCACCTGCCCACGTCTCTGCTGGTGGGGAGAGCACTAGGGAAATGACGTCTGTCAGGCACCTTCTGGGCGCTCACGGAGTCAGCCTCCGGGTGTGTGGGGCTGCAGACCACAGCCGGGGGCCCTGGGGAAGCCTGGTGCTCTCCGTGCTGTGCTGAGTCTGGGCGGCCAAGCGACCGCTGGAGGAGCCCTGCACTTGCCATTCCCTTCCCTATGACAGAGCTCTCACGGCTGGAGGGCTTGGCAGCGTGCACCCCACCGGCCCCTAAGCCCTCCGCAAGGACGCCTGGGGACTAGGTGCAAAGGCAAGGCAGGAGTGGAGCTGAGGCCAGGAAGGCGCCAGGAGCGTCTGCCTGTCTGGCGCAGCCTGCTCCTTCCCGGGCAGGAAGCCTAGCAGCGAGGCAAGTCTGGGCAAGGCTCGCCCAGGGCAGAGCAGCCTCACGCCAGCAACTCTGCCAGATCGGGCCTCTGAGCAGAGCTGGAGCTCTGCCGTACTGGAGGCTCACTGGGCTCCGCCCAAGGAGTGAGTGCAGACGCACGCAGCTGGGCTGCCTCCTCTTCTCCCGAGGAGGCTCGCTTCCCGCCTGCTGTGCACTAGGCTTCCAGGCGGGGGCGCCCCGCGCCCCCTACAGGTCTTGGCTCAGGGGCTGCTTCCCTGGAGCTGGGGCTGCCGGCGGGAGCCCAGACACGCAGGGGCAGGCCCCACCACCTGCACACGTCTCTGCTGGGGAGCAGAGCGCTAGGGACATGACGTCTGTCAGGCACCTTCTGGGCGCCCACGGAGTCAGCCTCCGGGAGTGTGGGGCTGCAGACCACAGCCAGGGGACCTGGGAGCCTTGTGCTCGCCGTGCGGCGCTGAGTCTGGGCGGCCAGGCACCCGCTGGAGGAGCCCTGCACTTGCCCTCCCCTCCCCTCCCCTCGACGAGAGGCCTCACTGCTGGAGGGCTTGGCAGTGTGCAAGCCACCGGCTCCTAAGCCTTCCCCAAGGACGCCCGGGGCCTAGATGCAAAGGCAAGGCAGGAGTGGAGCTGAGGCCAGGAAGGCGCCAGGGGCCTCTCCCAGCATCGCACAGCCTGCTCCTT
Organism: Budorcas taxicolor; assembly: GCF_023091745.1. Taxonomy (NCBI): domain Eukaryota; kingdom Metazoa; phylum Chordata; class Mammalia; order Artiodactyla; family Bovidae; genus Budorcas; species Budorcas taxicolor. The sequence continues at coordinate 44,067 of NW_026291929.1, read as the reverse complement.
CCCGGGCAGCAAGCCTAGCAGCGAGGCAAGCCTGGGCAAGTCTCGCCCAGGGCAGAGCAGCCTCGCGCAAGGCACTTGACTAGATCCGGCCTCTGAGCAGAGCTGGAGCTCTGCCGTCCTGGAGGCACACTCGGCTCGGCCCAAGCGGGGATTGCAGCTGCACGCGGCTTGGCTCCCTCGACTCTTCCCAAGGAGGCCCGCTTCCAAGCGGACCGTGCACTTGGCTTCCAGGCAGGGACGCCCCGCGCCTCCTGCAGGTCTTGGCACAGGGGCTGCTTCCCCTGAGCGGAGGCTGTGGGCGGCAGCCCAGACACGCAGGGGCAGGCCCCAACCACCTGCCCACGTCTCTGCTGGTGGGGAGAGCACTAGGGAAATGACGTCTGTCAGGCACCTTCTGGGCGCTCACGGAGTCAGCCTCCGGGTGTGTGGGGCTGCAGACCACAGCCGGGGGCCCTGGGGAAGCCTGGTGCTCTCCGTGCTGTGCTGAGTCTGGGCGGCCAAGCGACCGCTGGAGGAGCCCTGCACTTGCCATTCCCTTCCCTATGACAGAGCTCTCACGGCTGGAGGGCTTGGCAGCGTGCACCCCACCGGCCCCTAAGCCCTCCGCAAGGACGCCTGGGGACTAGGTGCAAAGGCAAGGCAGGAGTGGAGCTGAGGCCAGGAAGGCGCCAGGAGCGTCTGCCTGTCTGGCTCAGCCTGCTCCTTCCCGGGCAGGAAGCCCAGCAGCGAGGCAAGTCTGGGCAAGGCTCGCCCAGGGCAGAGCAGCCTCACGCCAGCAACTCTGCCAGATCGGGCCTCTGAGCAGAGCTGGAGCTCTGCCGTACTGGAGGCTCACTGGGCTCCGCCCAAGGAGTGAGTGCAGACGCACGCAGCTGGGCTGCCTCCTCTTCTCCCGAGGAGGCTCGCTTCCCGCCTGCTGTGCACTAGGCTTCCAGGCGGGGGCGCCCCGCGCCCCCTACAGGTCTTGGCTCAGGGGCTGCTTCCCTGGAGCTGGGGCTGCCGGCGGGAGCCCAGACACGCAGGGGCAGGCCCCACCACCTGCACACGTCTCTGCTGGGGAGCAGAACGCTAGGGACATGACGTCTGTCAGGCACCTTCTGGGCGCCCACGGAGTCAGCCTCCGGGAGTGTGGGGCTGCAGACCACAGCCAGGGGACCTGGGAGCCTTGTGCTCGCCGTGCGGCGCTGAGTCTGGGCGGCCAGGCACCCGCTGGAGGAGCCCTGCACTTGCCCTCCCCTCCCCTCCCCTCGACGAGAGGCCTCACTGCTGGAGGGCTTGGCAGTGTGCAAGCCACCGGCTCCTAAGCCTTCCCCAAGGACGCCCGGGGCCTAGATGCAAAGGCAAGGCAGGAGTGGAGCTGAGGCCAGGAAGGCGCCAGGGGCCTCTCCCAGCATCGCACAGCCTGCTCCTTCCCGGGCAGCAAGCCTAGCAGCGAGGCAAGCCTGGGCAAGTCTCGCCCAGGGCAGAGCAGCCTCGCGCAAGGCACTTGACTAGATCCGGCCTCTGAGCAGAGCTGGAGCTCTGCCGTCCTGGAGGCACACTCGGCTCGGCCCAAGCAGGGATTGCAGCTGCACGCGGCTTGGCTCCCTCGACTCTTCCCAAGGAGGCCCGCTTCCAAGCGGACCGTGCACTTGGCTTCCAGGCAGGGACGCCCCGCGCCTCCTGCAGGTCTTGGCACAGGGGCTGCTTCCCCTGAGCGGAGGCTGTGGGCGGCAGCGCAGACACGCAGGGGCAGGCCCCAACCACCTGCCCACGTCTCTGCTGGTGGGGAGAGCACTAGGGAAATGACGTCTGTCAGGCACCTTCTGGGCGCTCACGGAGTCAGCCTCCGGGTGTGTGGGGCTGCAGACCACAGCCGGGGGCCCTGGGGAAGCCTGGTGCTCTCCGTGCTGTGCTGAGTCTGGGCGGCCAAGCGACCGCTGGAGGAGCCCTGCACTTGCCATTCCCTTCCCTATGACAGAGCTCTCACGGCTGGAGGGCTTGGCAGCGTGCACCCCACCGGCCCCTAAGCCCTCCGCAAGGACGCCTGGGGACTAGGTGCAAAGGCAAGGCAGGAGTGGAGCTGAGGCCAGGAAGGCGCCAGGAGCGTCTGCCTCTCTGGCGCAGCCTGCTCCTTCCCGAGCAGGAAGCCCAGCAGCGAGGCAAGTCTGGGCAAGGCTCGCCCAGGGCAGAGCAGCCTCACGCCAGCAACTCTGCCAGATCGGGCCTCTGAGCAGAGCTGGAGCTCTGCCGTACTGGAGGCTCACTGGGCTCCGCCCAAGGAGTGAGTGCAGACGCACGCAGCTGGGCTGCCTCCTCTTCTCCCGAGGAGGCTCGCTTCCCGCCTGCTGTGCACTAGGCTTCCAGGCGGGGGCGCCCCGCGCCCCCTACAGGTCTTGGCTCAGGGGCTGCTTCCCTGGAGCTGGGGCTGCCGGCGGGAGCCCAGACACGCAGGGGCAGGCCCCACCACCTGCACACGTCTCTGCTGGGGAGCAGAGCGCTAGGGACATGACGTCTGTCAGGCACCTTCTGGGCGCCCACGGAGTCAGCCTCCGGGAGTGTGGGGCTGCAGACCACAGCCAGGGGACCTGGGAGCCTTGTGCTCGCCGTACGGCGCTGAGTCTGGGCGGCCAGGCACCCGCTGGAGGAGCCCTGCACTTGCCCTCCCCTCCCCTCCCCTCGACGAGAGGCCTCACTGCTGGAGGGCTTGGCAGTGTGCAAGCCACCGGCTCCTAAGCCTTCCCCAAGGACGCCCGGGGCCTAGATGCAAAGGCAAGGCAGGAGTGGAGCTGAGGCCAGGAAGGCGCCAGGGGCCTCTCCCAGCATCGCACAGCTTGCTCCTTCCCGGGCAGCAAGCCTAGCAGCGAGGCAAGCCTGGGCAAGTCTCGCCCAGGGCAGAGCAGCCTCGCGCAAGGCACTTGACTAGATCCGGCCTCTGAGCAGAGCTGGAGCTCTGCCGTCCTGGAGGCACACTCGGCTCGGCCCAAGCAGGGATTGCAGCTGCACGCGGCTTGGCTCCCTCGACTCTTCCCAAGGAGGCCCGCTTCCAAGCGGACCGTGCACTTGGCTTCCAGGCAGGGACGCCCCGCGCCTCCTGCAGGTCTTGGCACAGGGGCTGCTTCCCCTGAGCGGAGGCTGTGGGCGGCAGCCCAGACACGCAGGGGCAGGCCCCAACCACCTGCCCACGTCTCTGCTGGTGGGGAGAGCACTAGGGAAATGACGTCTGTCAGGCACCTTCTGGGCGCTCACGGAGTCAGCCTCCGGGTGTGTGGGGCTGCAGACCACAGCCGGGGGCCCTGGGGAAGCCTGGTGCTCTCCGTGCTGTGCTGAGTCTGGGCGGCCAAGCGACCGCTGGAGGAGCCCTGCACTTGCCATTCCCTTCCCTATGACAGAGCTCTCACGGCTGGAGGGCTTGGCAGCGTGCACCCCACCGGCCCCTAAGCCCTCCGCAAGGACGCCTGGGGACTAGGTGCAAAGGCAAGGCAGGAGTGGAGCTGAGGCCAGGAAGGCGCCAGGAGCGTCTGCCTCTCTGGCGCAGCCTGCTCCTTCCCGAGCAGGAAGCCCAGCAGCGAGGCAAGTCTGGGCAAGGCTCGCCCAGGGCAGAGCAGCCTCACGCCAGCAACTCTGCCAGATCGGGCCTCTGAGCAGAGCTGGAGCTCTGCCGTACTGGAGGCTCACTGGGCTCCGCCCAAGGAGTGAGTGCAGACGCACGCAGCTGGGCTGCCTCCTCTTCTCCCGAGGAGGCTCGCTTCCCGCCTGCTGTGCACTAGGCTTCCAGGCGGGGGCGCCCCGCGCCCCCTACAGGTCTTGGCTCAGGGGCTGCTTCCCTGGAGCTGGGGCTGCCGGCGGGAGCCCAGACACGCAGGGGCAGGCCCCACCACCTGCACACGTCTCTGCTGGGGAGCAGAGCGCTAGGGACATGACGTCTGTCAGGCACCTTCTGGGCGCCCACGGAGTCAGCCTCCGGGAGTGTGGGGCTGCAGACCACAGCCAGGGGACCTGGGAGCCTTGTGCTCGCCGTGCGGCGCTGAGTCTGGGCGGCCAGGCACCCGCTGGAGGAGCCCTGCACTTGCCCTCCCCTCCCCTCCCCTCGACGAGAGGCCTCACTGCTGGAGGGCTTGGCAGTGTGCAAGCCACCGGCTCCTAAGCCTTCCCCAAGGACGCCCGGGGCCTAGATGCAAAGGCAAGGCAGGAGTGGAGCTGAGGCCAGGAAGGCGCCAGGGGCCTCTCCCAGCATCGCACAGCCTGCTCCTTCCCGGGCAGCAAGCCTAGCAGCGAGGCAAGCCTGGGCAAGTCTCGCCCAGGGCAGAGCAGCCTCGCGCAAGGCACTTGACTAGATCCGGCCTCTGAGCAGAGCTGGAGCTCTGCCGTCCTGGAGGCACACTCGGCTCGGCCCAAGCAGGGATTGCAGCTGCACGCGGCTTGGCTCCCTCGACTCTTCCCAAGGAGGCCCGCTTCCAAGCGGACCGTGCACTTGGCTTCCAGGCAGGGACGCCCCGCGCCTCCTGCAGGTCTTGGCACAGGGGCTGCTTCCCCTGAGCGGAGGCTGTGGGCGGCAGCCCAGACACGCAGGGGCAGGCCCCAACCACCTGCCCACGTCTCTGCTGGTGGGGAGAGCACTAGGGAAATGACGTCTGTCAGGCACCTTCTGGGCGCTCACGGAGTCAGCCTCCGGGTGTGTGGGGCTGCAGACCACAGCCGGGGGCCCTGGGGAAGCCTGGTGCTCTCCGTGCTGTGCTGAGTCTGGGCGGCCAAGCGACCGCTGGAGGAGCCCTGCACTTGCCATTCCCTTCCCTATGACAGAGCTCTCACGGCTGGAGGGCTTGGCAGCGTGCACCCCACCGGCCCCTAAGCCCTCCGCAAGGACGCCTGGGGACTAGGTGCAAAGGCAAGGCAGGAGTGGAGCTGAGGCCAGGAAGGCGCCAGGAGCGTCTGCCTCTCTGGCGCAGCCTGCTCCTTCCCGAGCAGGAAGCCCAGCAGCGAGGCAAGTCTGGGCAAGGCTCGCCCAGGGCAGAGCAGCCTCACGCCAGCAACTCTGCCAGATCGGGCCTCTGAGCAGAGCTGGAGCTCTGCCGTACTGGAGGCTCACTGGGCTCCGCCCAAGGAGTGAGTGCAGACGCACGCAGCTGGGCTGCCTCCTCTTCTCCCGAGGAGGCTCGCTTCCCGCCTGCTGTGCACTAGGCTTCCAGGCGGGGGCGCCCCGCGCCCCCTACAGGTCTTGGCTCAGGGGCTGCTTCCCTGGAGCTGGGGCTGCCGGCGGGAGCCCAGACACGCAGGGGCAGGCCCCACCACCTGCACACGTCTCTGCTGGGGAGCAGAGCGCTAGGGACATGACGTCTGTCAGGCACCTTCTGGGCGCCCACGGAGTCAGCCTCCGGGAGTGTGGGGCTGCAGACCACAGCCAGGGGACCTGGGAGCCTTGTGCTCGCCGTACGGCGCTGAGTCTGGGCGGCCAGGCACCCGCTGGAGGAGCCCTGCACTTGCCCTCCCCTCCCCTCCCCTCGACGAGAGGCCTCACTGCTGGAGGGCTTGGCAGTGTGCAAGCCACCGGCTCCTAAGCCTTCCCCAAGGACGCCCGGGGCCTAGATGCAAAGGCAAGGCAGGAGTGGAGCTGAGGCCAGGAAGGCGCCAGGGGCCTCTCCCAGCATCGCACAGCCTGCTCCTTCCCGGGCAGCAAGCCTAGCAGCGAGGCAAGCCTGGGCAAGTCTCGCCCAGGGCAGAGCAGCCTCGCGCAAGGCACTTGACTAGATCCGGCCTCTGAGCAGAGCTGGAGCTCTGCCGTCCTGGAGGCACACTCGGCTCGGCCCAAGCGGGGATTGCAGCTGCACGCGGCTTGGCTCCCTCGACTCTTCCCAAGGAGGCCCGCTTCCAAGCGGACCGTGCACTTGGCTTCCAGGCAGGGACGCCCCGCGCCTCCTGCAGGTCTTGGCACAGGGGCTGCTTCCCCTGAGCGGAGGCTGTGGGCGGCAGCCCAGACACGCAGGGGCAGGCCCCAACCACCTGCCCACGTCTCTGCTGGTGGGGAGAGCACTAGGGAAATGACGTCTGTCAGGCACCTTCTGGGCGCTCACGGAGTCAGCCTCCGGGTGTGTGGGGCTGCAGACCACAGCCGGGGGCCCTGGGGAAGCCTGGTGCTCTCCGTGCTGTGCTGAGTCTGGGCGGCCAAGCGACCGCTGGAGGAGCCCTGCACTTGCCATTCCCTTCCCTATGACAGAGCTCTCACGGCTGGAGGGCTTGGCAGCGTGCACCCCACCGGCCCCTAAGCCCTCCGCAAGGACGCCTGGGGACTAGGTGCAAAGGCAAGGCAGGAGTGGAGCTGAGGCCAGGAAGGCGCCAGGAGCGTCTGCCTCTCTGGCGCAGCCTGCTCCTTCCCGAGCAGGAAGCCCAGCAGCGAGGCAAGTCTGGGCAAGGCTCGCCCAGGGCAGAGCAGCCTCACGCCAGCAACTCTGCCAGATCGGGCCTCTGAGCAGAGCTGGAGCTCTGCCGTACTGGAGGCTCACTGGGCTCCGCCCAAGGAGTGAGTGCAGACGCACGCAGCTGGGCTGCCTCCTCTTCTCCCGAGGAGGCTCGCTTCCCGCCTGCTGTGCACTAGGCTTCCAGGCGGGGGCGCCCCGCGCCCCCTACAGGTCTTGGCTCAGGGGCTGCTTCCCTGGAGCTGGGGCTGCCGGCGGGAGCCCAGACACGCAGGGGCAGGCCCCACCACCTGCACACGTCTCTGCTGGGGAGCAGAGCGCTAGGGACATGACGTCTGTCAGGCACCTTCTGGGCGCCCACGGAGTCAGCCTCCGGGAGTGTGGGGCTGCAGACCACAGCCAGGGGACCTGGGAGCCTTGTGCTCGCCGTACGGCGCTGAGTCTGGGCGGCCAGGCACCCGCTGGAGGAGCCCTGCACTTGCCCTCCCCTCCCCTCCCCTCGACGAGAGGCCTCACTGCTGGAGGGCTTGGCAGTGTGCAAGCCACCGGCTCCTAAGCCTTCCCCAAGGACGCCCGGGGCCTAGATGCAAAGGCAAGGCAGGAGTGGAGCTGAGGCCAGGAAGGCGCCAGGGGCCTCTCCCAGCATCGCACAGCCTGCTCCTTCCCGGGCAGCAAGCCTAGCAGCGAGGCAAGCCTGGGCAAGTCTCGCCCAGGGCAGAGCAGCCTCGCGCAAGGCACTTGACTAGATCCGGCCTCTGAGCAGAGCTGGAGCTCTGCCGTCCTGGAGGCACACTCGGCTCGGCCCAAGCAGGGATTGCAGCTGCACGCGGCTTGGCTCCCTCGACTCTTCCCAAGGAGGCCCGCTTCCAAGCGGACCGTGCACTTGGCTTCCAGGCAGGGACGCCCCGCGCCTCCTGCAGGTCTTGGCACAGGGGCTGCTTCCCCTGAGCGGAGGCTGTGGGCGGCAGCCCAGACACGCAGGGGCAGGCCCCAACCACCTGCCCACGTCTCTGCTGGTGGGGAGAGCACTAGGGAAATGACGTCTGTCAGGCACCTTCTGGGCGCTCACGGAGTCAGCCTCCGGGTGTGTGGGGCTGCAGACCACAGCCGGGGGCCCTGGGGAAGCCTGGTGCTCTCCGTGCTGTGCTGAGTCTGGGCGGCCAAGCGACCGCTGGAGGAGCCCTGCACTTGCCATTCCCTTCCCTATGACAGAGCTCTCACGGCTGGAGGGCTTGGCAGCGTGCACCCCACCGGCCCCTAAGCCCTCCGCAAGGACGCCTGGGGACTAGGTGCAAAGGCAAGGCAGGAGTGGAGCTGAGGCCAGGAAGGCGCCAGGAGCGTCTGCCTCTCTGGCGCAGCCTGCTCCTTCCCGAGCAGGAAGCCCAGCAGCGAGGCAAGTCTGGGCAAGGCTCGCCCAGGGCAGAGCAGCCTCACGCCAGCAACTCTGCCAGATCGGGCCTCTGAGCAGAGCTGGAGCTCTGCCGTACTGGAGGCTCACTGGGCTCCGCCCAAGGAGTGAGTGCAGACGCACGCAGCTGGGCTGCCTCCTCTTCTCCCGAGGAGGCTCGCTTCCCGCCTGCTGTGCACTAGGCTTCCAGGCGGGGGCGCCCCGCGCCCCCTACAGGTCTTGGCTCAGGGGCTGCTTCCCTGGAGCTGGGGCTGCCGGCGGGAGCCCAGACACGCAGGGGCAGGCCCCACCACCTGCACACGTCTCTGCTGGGGAGCAGAGCGCTAGGGACATGACGTCTGTCAGGCACCTTCTGGGCGCCCACGGAGTCAGCCTCCGGGAGTGTGGGGCTGCAGACCACAGCCAGGGGACCTGGGAGCCTTGTGCTCGCCGTGCGGCGCTGAGTCTGGGCGGCCAGGCACCCGCTGGAGGAGCCCTGCACTTGCCCTCCCCTCCCCTCCCCTCGACGAGAGGCCTCACTGCTGGAGGGCTTGGCAGTGTGCAAGCCACCGGCTCCTAAGCCTTCCCCAAGGACGCCCGGGGCCTAGATGCAAAGGCAAGGCAGGAGTGGAGCTGAGGCCAGGAAGGCGCCAGGGGCCTCTCCCAGCATCGCACAGCCTGCTCCTTCCCGGGCAGCAAGCCTAGCAGCGAGGCAAGCCTGGGCAAGTCTCGCCCAGGGCAGAGCAGCCTCGCGCAAGGCACTTGACTAGATCCGGCCTCTGAGCAGAGCTGGAGCTCTGCCGTCCTGGAGGCACACTCGGCTCGGCCCAAGCAGGGATTGCAGCTGCACGCGGCTTGGCTCCCTCGACTCTTCCCAAGGAGGCCCGCTTCCAAGCGGACCGTGCACTTGGCTTCCAGGCAGGGACGCCCCGCGCCTCCTGCAGGTCTTGGCACAGGGGCTGCTTCCCCTGAGCGGAGGCTGTGGGCGGCAGCCCAGACACGCAGGGGCAGGCCCCAACCACCTGCCCACGTCTCTGCTGGTGGGGAGAGCACTAGGGAAATGACGTCTGTCAGGCACCTTCTGGGCGCTCACGGAGTCAGCCTCCGGGTGTGTGGGGCTGCAGACCACAGCCGGGGGCCCTGGGGAAGCCTGGTGCTCTCCGTGCTGTGCTGAGTCTGGGCGGCCAAGCGACCGCTGGAGGAGCCGCACTTGCCATTCCCTTCCCTATGACAGAGCTCTCACGGCTGGAGGGCTTGGCAGCGTGCACCCCACCGGCCCCTAAGCCCTCCGCAAGGACGCCTGGGGACTAGGTGCAAAGGCAAGGCAGGAGTGGAGCTGAGGCCAGGAAGGCGCCAGGAGCGTCTGCCTGTCTGGCTCAGCCTGCTCCTTCCCGGGCAGGAAGCCCAGCAGCGAGGCAAGTCTGGGCAAGGCTCGCCCAGGGCAGAGCAGCCTCACGCCAGCAACTCTGCCAGATCGGGCCTCTGAGCAGAGCTGGAGCTCTGCCGTACTGGAGGCTCACTGGGCTCCGCCCAAGGAGTGAGTGCAGACGCACGCAGCTGGGCTGCCTCCTCTTCTCCCGAGGAGGCTCGCTTCCCGCCTGCTGTGCACTAGGCTTCCAGGCGGGGGCGCCCCGCGCCCCCTACAGGTCTTGGCTCAGGGGCTGCTTCCCTGGAGCTGGGGCTGCCGGCGGGAGCCCAGACACGCAGGGGCAGGCCCCACCACCTGCACACGTCTCTGCTGGGGAGCAGAGCGCTAGGGACATGACGTCTGTCAGGCACCTTCTGGGCGCCCACGGAGTCAGCCTCCGGGAGTGTGGGGCTGCAGACCACAGCCAGGGGACTTGGGAGCCTTGTGCTCGCCGTGCGGCGCTGAGTCTGGGCGGCCAGGCACCCGCTGGAGGAGCCCTGCACTTGCCCTCCCCTCCCCTCCCCTCGACGAGAGGCCTCACTGCTGGAGGGCTTGGCAGTGTGCAAGCCACCGGCTCCTAAGCCTTCCCCAAGGACGCCCGGGGCCTAGATGCAAAGGCAAGGCAGGAGTGGAGCTGAGGCCAGGAAGGCGCCAGGGGCCTCTCCCAGCATCGCACAGCCTGCTCCTTCCCGGGCAGCAAGCCTAGCAGCGAGGCAAGCCTGGGCAAGTCTCGCCCAGGGCAGAGCAGCCTCGCGCAAGGCACTTGACTAGATCCGGCCTCTGAGCAGAGCTGGAGCTCTGCCGTCCTGGAGGCACACTCGGCTCGGCCCAAGCAGGGATTGCAGCTGCACGCGGCTTGGCTCCCTCGACTCTTCCCAAGGAGGCCCGCTTCCAAGCGGACCGTGCACTTGGCTTCCAGGCAGGGACGCCCCGCGCCTCCTGCAGGTCTTGGCACAGGGGCTGCTTCCCCTGAGCGGAGGCTGTGGGCGGCAGCCCAGACACGCAGGGGCAGGCCCCAACCACCTGCCCACGTCTCTGCTGGTGGGGAGAGCACTAGGGAAATGACGTCTGTCAGGCACCTTCTGGGCGCTCACGGAGTCAGCCTCCGGGTGTGTGGGGCTGCAGACCACAGCCGGGGGCCCTGGGGAAGCCTGGTGCTCTCCGTGCTGTGCTGAGTCTGGGCGGCCAAGCGAGTGCTGGAGGAGCCCTGCACTTGCCATTCCCTTCCCTATGACAGAGCTCTCACGGCTGGAGGGCTTGGCAGCGTGCACCCCACCGGCCCCTAAGACCTCCGCAAGGACGCCTGGGGACTAGGTGCAAAGGCAAGGCAGGAGTGGAGCTGAGGCCAGGAAGGCGCCAGGAGCGTCTGCCTGTCTGGCGCAGCCTGCTCCTTCCCGGGCAGGAAGCCTAGCAGCGAGGCAAGTCTGGGCAAGGCTCGCCCAGGGCAGAGCAGCCTCACGCCAGCAACTCTGCCAGATCGGGCCTCTGAGCAGAGCTGGAGCTCTGCCGTACTGGAGGCTCACTGGGCTCCGCCCAAGGAGTGAGTGCAGACGCACGCAGCTGGGCTGCCTCCTCTTCTCCCGAGGAGGCTCGCTTCCCGCCTGCTGTGCACTAGGCTTCCAGGCGGGGGCGCCCCGCGCCCCCTACAGGTCTTGGCTCAGGGGCTGCTTCCCTGGAGCTGGGGCTGCCGGCGGGAGCCCAGACACGCAGGGGCAGGCCCCACCACCTGCACACGTCTCTGCTGGGGAGCAGAGCGCTAGGGACATGACGTCTGTCAGGCACCTTCTGGGCGCCCACGGAGTCAGCCTCCAGGAGTGTGGGGCTGCAGACCACAGCCAGGGGACCTGGGAGCCTTGTGCTCGCCGTGCGGCGCTGAGTCTGGGCGGCCAGGCACCCGCTGGAGGAGCCCTGCACTTGCCCTCCCCTCCCCGCCCCTCGACGAGAGGCCTCACTGCTGGAGGGCTTGGCAGTGTGCAAGCCACCGGCTCCTAAGCCTTCCCCAAGGACGCCGGGGGCCTAGATGCAAAGGCAAGGCAGGAGTGGAGCTGAGGCCAGGAAGGCGCCAGGGGCCTCTCCCAGCATCGCACAGCCTGCTCCTTCCCGGGCAGCAAGCCTAGCAGCGAGGCAAGCCTGGGCAAGTCTCGCCCAGGGCAGAGCAGCCTCGCGCAAGGCACTTGACTAGATCCGGCCTCTGAGCAGAGCTGGAGCTCTGCCGTCCTGGAGGCACACTCGGCTCGGCCCAAGCAGGGATTGCAGCTGCACGCGGCTTGGCTCCCTCGACTCTTCCCAAGGAGGCCCGCTTCCAAGCGGACCGTGCACTTGGCTTCCAGGCAGGGACGCCCCGCGCCTCCTGCAGGTCTTGGCACAGGGGCTGCTTCCCCTGAGCGGAGGCTGTGGGCGGCAGCCCAGACACGCAGGGGCAGGCCCCAACCACCTGCCCACGTCTCTGCTGGTGGGGAGAGCACTAGGGAAATGACGTCTGTCAGGCACCTTCTGGGCGCTCACGGAGTCAGCCTCCGGGTGTGTGGGGCTGCAGACCACAGCCGGGGGCCCTGGGGAAGCCTGGTGCTCTCCGTGCTGTGCTGAGTCTGGGCGGCCAAGCGAGTGCTGGAGGAGCCCTGCACTTGCCATTCCCTTCCCTATGACAGAGCTCTCACGGCTGGAGGGCTTGGCAGCGTGCACCCCACCGGCCCCTAAGCCCTCCGCAAGGACGCCTGGGGACTAGGTGCAAAGGCAAGGCAGGAGTGGAGCTGAGGCCAGGAAGGCGCCAGGAGCGTCTGCCTGTCTGGCGCAGCCTGCTCCTTCCCGGGCAGGAAGCCTAGCAGCGAGGCAAGTCTGGGCAAGGCTCGCCCAGGGCAGAGCAGCCTCACGCCAGCAACTCTGCCAGATCGGGCCTCTGAGCAGAGCTGGAGCTCTGCCGTACTGGAGGCTCACTGGGCTCCGCCCAAGGAGTGAGTGCAGACGCACGCAGCTGGGCTGCCTCCTCTTCTCCCGAGGAGGCTCGCTTCCCGCCTGCTGTGCACTAGGCTTCCAGGCGGGGGCGCCCCGCGCCCCCTACAGGTCTTGGCTCAGGGGCTGCTTCCCTGGAGCTGGGGCTGCCGGCGGGAGCCCAGACACGCAGGGGCAGGCCCCACCACCTGCACACGTCTCTGCTGGGGAGGAGAGCGCTAGGCACATGACGTCTGTCAGGCACCTTCTGGGCGCCCACGGAGTCAGCCTCCGGGAGTGTGGGGCTGCAGACCACAGCCAGGGGACCTGGGAGCCTTGTGCTCGCCGTGCGGCGCTGAGTCTGGGCGGCCAGGCACCCGCTGGAGGAGCCCTGCACTTGCCCTCCCCTCCCCTCCCCTCGACGAGAGGCCTCACTGCTGGAGGGCTTGGCAGTGTGCAAGCCACCGGCTCCTAAGCCTTCCCCAAGGACGCCCGGGGCCTAGATGCAAAGGCAAGGCAGGAGTGGAACTGAGGCCAGGAAGGCGCCAGGGGCCTCTCCCAGCATCGCACAGCCTGCTCCTTCCCGGGCAGCAAGCCTAGCAGCGAGGCAAGCCTGGGCAAGTCTCGCCCAGGGCAGAGCAGCCTCGCGCAAGGCACTTGACTAGATCCGGCCTCTGAGCAGAGCTGGAGCTCTGCCGTCCTGGAGGCACACTCGGCTCGGCCCAAGCAGGGATTGCAGCTGCACGCGGCTTGGCTCCCTCGACTCTTCCCAAGGAGGCCCGCTTCCAAGCGGACCGTGCACTTGGCTTCCAGGCAGGGACGCCCCGCGCCTCCTGCAGGTCTTGGCACAGGGGCTGCTTCCCCTGAGCGGAGGCTGTGGGCGGCAGCCCAGACACGCAGGGGCAGGCCCCAACCACCTGCCCACGTCTCTGCTGGTGGGGAGAGCACTAGGGAAATGACGTCTGTCAGGCACCTTCTGGGCGCTCACGGAGTCAGCCTCCGGGTGTGTGGGGCTGCAGACCACAGCCGGGGGCCCTGGGGAAGCCTGGTGCTCTCCGTGCTGTGCTGAGTCTGGGCGGCCAAGCGAGCGCTGGAGGAGCCCTGCACTTGCCATTCCCTTCCCTATGACAGAGCTCTCACGGCTGGAGGGCTTGGCAGCGTGCACCCCACCGGCCCCTAAGCCCTCCGCAAGGACGCCTGGGGACTAGGTGCAAAGGCAAGGCAGGAGTGGAGCTGAGGCCAGGAAGGCGCCAGGAGCGTCTGCCTGTCTGGCTCAGCCGGCTCCTTCCCGGGCAGGAAGCCCAGCAGCGAGGCAAGTCTGGGCAAGGCTCGCCCAGGGCAGAGCAGCCTCACGCCAGCAACTCTGCCAGATCGGGCCTCTGAGCAGAGCTGGAGCTCTGCCGTACTGGAGGCTCACTGGGCTCCGCCCAAGGAGTGAGTGCAGACGCACGCAGCTGGGCTGCCTCCTCTTCTCCCGAGGAGGCTCGCTTCCCGCCTGCTGTGCACTAGGCTTCCAGGCGGGGGCGCCCCGCGCCCCCTACAGGTCTTGGCTCAGGGGCTGCTTCCCTGGAGCTGGGGCTGCCGGCGGGAGCCCAGACACGCAGGGGCAGGCCCCACCACCTGCACACGTCTCTGCTGGGGAGCAGAGCGCTAGGGACATGACGTCTGTCAGGCACCTTCTGGGCGCCCACGGAGTCAGCCTCCGGGAGTGTGGGGCTGCAGACCACAGCCAGGGGACTTGGGAGCCTTCTGCTCGCCGTGCGGCGCTGAGTCTGGGCGGCCAGGCACCCGCTGGAGGAGCCCTGCACTTGCCCTCCCCTCCCCTCCCCTCGACGAGAGGCCTCACTGCTGGAGGGCTTGGCAGTGTGCAAGCCACCGGCTCCTAAGCCTTCCCCAAGGACGCCCGGGGCCTAGATGCAAAGGCAAGGCAGGAGTGGAGCTGAGGCCAGGAAGGCGCCAGGGGCCTCTCCCAGCATCGCACAGCCTGCTCCTTCCCGGGCAGCAAGCCTAGCAGCGAGGCAAGCCTGGGCAAGTCTCGCCCAGGGCAGAGCAGCCTCGCGCAAGGCACTTGACTAGATCCGGCCTCTGAGCAGAGCTGGAGCTCTGCCGTCCTGGAGGCACACTCGGCTCGGCCCAAGCAGGGATTGCAGCTGCACGCGGCTTGGCTCCCTCGACTCTTCCCAAGGAGGCCCGCTTCCAAGCGGACCGTGCACTTGGCTTCCAGGCAGGGACGCCCCGCGCCTCCTGCAGGTCTTGGCACAGGGGCTGCTTCCCCTGAGCGGAGGCTGTGGGCGGCAGCCCAGACACGCAGGGGCAGGCCCCAACCACCTGCCCACGTCTCTGCTGGTGGGGAGAGCACTAGGGAAATGACGTCTGTCAGGCACCTTCTGGGCGCTCACGGAGTCAGCCTCCGGGTGTGTGGGGCTGCAGACCACAGCCGGGGGCCCTGGGGAAGCCTGGTGCTCTCCGTGCTGTGCTGAGTCTGGGCGGCCAAGCGAGTGCTGGAGGAGCCCTGCACTTGCCATTCCCTTCCCTATGACAGAGCTCTCACGGCTGGAGGGCTTGGCAGCGTGCACCCCACCGGCCCCTAAGCCCTCCGCAAGGACGCCTGGGGACTAGGTGCAAAGGCAAGGCAGGAGTGGAGCTGAGGCCAGGAAGGCGCCAGGAGCGTCTGCCTGTCTGGCGCAGCCTGCTCCTTCCCGGGCAGGAAGCCTAGCAGCGAGGCAAGTCTGGGCAAGGCTCGCCCAGGGCAGAGCAGCCTCACGCCAGCAACTCTGCCAGATCGGGCCTCTGAGCAGAGCTGGAGCTCTGCCGTACTGGAGGCTCACTGGGCTCCGCCCAAGGAGTGAGTGCAGACGCACGCAGCTGGGCTGCCTCCTCTTCTCCCGAGGAGGCTCGCTTCCCGCCTGCTGTGCACTAGGCTTCCAGGCGGGGGCGCCCCGCGCCCCCTACAGGTCTTGGCTCAGGGGCTGCTTCCCTGGAGCTGGGGCTGCCGGCGGGAGCCCAGACACGCAGGGGCAGGCCCCACCACCTGCACACGTCTCTGCTGGGGAGGAGAGCGCTAGGCACATGACGTCTGTCAGGCACCTTCTGGGCGCCCACGGAGTCAGCCTCCGGGAGTGTGGGGCTGCAGACCACAGCCAGGGGACCTGGGAGCCTTGTGCTCGCCGTGCGGCGCTGAGTCTGGGCGGCCAGGCACCCGCTGGAGGAGCCCTGCACTTGCCCTCCCCTCCCCTCCCCTCGACGAGAGGCCTCACTGCTGGAGGGCTTGGCAGTGTGCAAGCCACCGGCTCCTAAGCCTTCCCCAAGGACGCCCGGGGCCTAGATGCAAAGGCAAGGCAGGAGTGGAACTGAGGCCAGGAAGGCGCCAGGGGCCTCTCCCAGCATCGCACAGCCTGCTCCTTCCCGGGCAGCAAGCCTAGCAGCGAGGCAAGCCTGGGCAAGTCTCGCCCAGGGCAGAGCAGCCTCGCGCAAGGCACTTGACTAGATCCGGCCTCTGAGCAGAGCTGGAGCTCTGCCGTCCTGGAGGCACACTCGGCTCGGCCCAAGCAGGGATTGCAGCTGCACGCGGCTTGGCTCCCTCGACTCTTCCCAAGGAGGCCCGCTTCCAAGCGGACCGTGCACTTGGCTTCCAGGCAGGGACGCCCCGCGCCTCCTGCAGGTCTTGGCACAGGGGCTGCTTCCCCTGAGCGGAGGCTGTGGGCGGCAGCCCAGACACGCAGGGGCAGGCCCCAACCACCTGCCCACGTCTCTGCTGGTGGGGAGAGCACTAGGGAAATGACGTCTGTCAGGCACCTTCTGGGCGCTCACGGAGTCAGCCTCCGGGTGTGTGGGGCTGCAGACCACAGCCGGGGGCCCTGGGGAAGCCTGGTGCTCTCCGTGCTGTGCTGAGTCTGGGCGGCCAAGCGAGCGCTGGAGGAGCCCTGCACTTGCCATTCCCTTCCCTATGACAGAGCTCTCACGGCTGGAGGGCTTGGCAGCGTGCACCCCACCGGCCCCTAAGCCCTCCGCAAGGACGCCTGGGGACTAGGTGCAAAGGCAAGGCAGGAGTGGAGCTGAGGCCAGGAAGGCGCCAGGAGCGTCTGCCTGTCTGGCTCAGCCTGCTCCTTCCCGGGCAGGAAGCCCAGCAGCGAGGCAAGTCTGGGCAAGGCTCGCCCAGGGCAGAGCAGCCTCACGCCAGCAACTCTGCCAGATCGGGCCTCTGAGCAGAGCTGGAGCTCTGCCGTACTGGAGGCTCACTGGGCTCCGCCCAAGGAGTGAGTGCAGACGCACGCAGCTGGGCTGCCTCCTCTTCTCCCGAGGAGGCTCGCTTCCCGCCTGCTGTGCACTAGGCTTCCAGGCGGGGGCGCCCCGCGCCCCCTACAGGTCTTGGCTCAGGGGCTGCTTCCCTGGAGCTGGGGCTGCCGGCGGGAGCCCAGACACGCAGGGGCAGGCCCCACCACCTGCACACGTCTCTGCTGGGGAGCAGAGCGCTAGGGACATGACGTCTGTCAGGCACCTTCTGGGCGCCCACGGAGTCAGCCTCCGGGAGTGTGGGGCTGCAGACCACAGCCAGAGGACTTGGGAGCCTTCTGCTCGCCGTGCGGCGCTGAGTCTGGGCGGCCAGGCACCCGCTGGAGGAGCCCTGCACTTGCCCTCCCCTCCCCTCCCCTCGACGAGAGGCCTCACTGCTGGAGGGCTTGGCAGTGTGCAAGCCACCGGCTCCTAAGCCTTCCCCAAGGACGCCCGGGGCCTAGATGCAAAGGCAAGGCAGGAGTGGAGCTGAGGCCAGGAAGGCGCCAGGGGCCTCTCCCAGCATCGCACAGCCTGCTCCTTCCCGGGCAGCAAGCCTAGCAGCGAGGCAAGCCTGGGCAAGTCTCGCCCAGGGCAGAGCAGCCTCGCGCAAGGCACTTGACTAGATCCGGCCTCTGAGCAGAGCTGGAGCTCTGCCGTCCTGGAGGCACACTCGGCTCGGCCCAAGCAGGGATTGCAGCTGCACGCGGCTTGGCTCCCTCGACTCTTCCCAAGGAGGCCCGCTTCCAAGCGGACCGTGCACTTGGCTTCCAGGCAGGGACGCCCCGCGCCTCCTGCAGGTCTTGGCACAGGGGCTGCTTCCCCTGAGCGGAGGCTGTGGGCGGCAGCCCAGACACGCAGGGGCAGGCCCCAACCACCTGCCCACGTCTCTGCTGGTGGGGAGAGCACTAGGGAAATGACGTCTGTCAGGCACCTTCTGGGCGCTCACGGAGTCAGCCTCCGGGTGTGTGGGGCTGCAGACCACAGCCGGGGGCCCTGGGGAAGCCTGGTGCTCTCCGTGCTGTGCTGAGTCTGGGCGGCCAAGCGAGTGCTGGAGGAGCCCTGCACTTGCCATTCCCTTCCCTATGACAGAGCTCTCACGGCTGGAGGGCTTGGCAGCGTGCACCCCACCGGCCCCTAAGCCCTCCGCAAGGACGCCTGGGGACTAGGTGCAAAGGCAAGGCAGGAGTGGAGCTGAGGCCAGGAAGGCGCCAGGAGCGTCTGCCTGTCTGGCGCAGCCTGCTCCTTCCCGGGCAGGAAGCCTAGCAGCGAGGCAAGTCTGGGCAAGGCTCGCCCAGGGCAGAGCAGCCTCACGCCAGCAACTCTGCCAGATCGGGCCTCTGAGCAGAGCTGGAGCTCTGCCGTACTGGAGGCTCACTGGGCTCCGCCCAAGGAGTGAGTGCAGACGCACGCAGCTGGGCTGCCTCCTCTTCTCCCGAGGAGGCTCGCTTCCCGCCTGCTGTGCACTAGGCTTCCAGGCGGGGGCGCCCCGCGCCCCCTACAGGTCTTGGCTCAGGGGCTGCTTCCCTGGAGCTGGGGCTGCCGGCGGGAGCCCAGACACGCAGGGGCAGGCCCCACCACCTGCACACGTCTCTGCTGGGGAGGAGAGCGCTAGGCACATGACGTCTGTCAGGCACCTTCTGGGCGCCCACGGAGTCAGCCTCCGGGAGTGTGGGGCTGCAGACCACAGCCAGGGGACCTGGGAGCCTTGTGCTCGCCGTGCGGCGCTGAGTCTGGGCGGCCAGGCACCCGCTGGAGGAGCCCTGCACTTGCCCTCCCCTCCCCTCCCCTCGACGAGAGGCCTCACTGCTGGAGGGCTTGGCAGTGTGCAAGCCACCGGCTCCTAAGCCTTCCCCAAGGACGCCCGGGGCCTAGATGCAAAGGCAAGGCAGGAGTGGAACTGAGGCCAGGAAGGCGCCAGGGGCCTCTCCCAGCATCGCACAGCCTGCTCCTTCCCGGGCAGCAAGCCTAGCAGCGAGGCAAGCCTGGGCAAGTCTCGCCCAGGGCAGAGCAGCCTCGCGCAAGGCACTTGACTAGATCCGGCCTCTGAGCAGAGCTGGAGCTCTGCCGTCCTGGAGGCACACTCGGCTCGGCCCAAGCAGGGATTGCAGCTGCACGCGGCTTGGCTCCCTCGACTCTTCCCAAGGAGGCCCGCTTCCAAGCGGACCGTGCACTTGGCTTCCAGGCAGGGACGCCCCGCGCCTCCTGCAGGTCTTGGCACAGGGGCTGCTTCCCCTGAGCGGAGGCTGTGGGCGGCAGCCCAGACACGCAGGGGCAGGCCCCAACCACCTGCCCACGTCTCTGCTGGTGGGGAGAGCACTAGGGAAATGACGTCTGTCAGGCACCTTCTGGGCGCTCACGGAGTCAGCCTCCGGGTGTGTGGGGCTGCAGACCACAGCCGGGGGCCCTGGGGAAGCCTGGTGCTCTCCGTGCTGTGCTGAGTCTGGGCGGCCAAGCGAGCGCTGGAGGAGCCCTGCACTTGCCATTCCCTTCCCTATGACAGAGCTCTCACGGCTGGAGGGCTTGGCAGCGTGCACCCCACCGGCCCCTAAGCCCTCCGCAAGGACGCCTGGGGACTAGGTGCAAAGGCAAGGCAGGAGTGGAGCTGAGGCCAGGAAGGCGCCAGGAGCGTCTGCCTGTCTGGCTCAGCCTGCTCCTTCCCGGGCAGGAAGCCCAGCAGCGAGGCAAGTCTGGGCAAGGCTCGCCCAGGGCAGAGCAGCCTCACGCCAGCAACTCTGCCAGATCGGGCCTCTGAGCAGAGCTGGAGCTCTGCCGTACTGGAGGCTCACTGGGCTCCGCCCAAGGAGTGAGTGCAGACGCACGCAGCTGGGCTGCCTCCTCTTCTCCCGAGGAGGCTCGCTTCCCGCCTGCTGTGCACTAGGCTTCCAGGCGGGGGCGCCCCGCGCCCCCTACAGGTCTTGGCTCAGGGGCTGCTTCCCTGGAGCTGGGGCTGCCGGCGGGAGCCCAGACACGCAGGGGCAGGCCCCACCACCTGCACACGTCTCTGCTGGGGAGCAGAGCGCTAGGGACATGACGTCTGTCAGGCACCTTCTGGGCGCCCACGGAGTCAGCCTCCGGGAGTGTGGGGCTGCAGACCACAGCCAGGGGACTTGGGAGCCTTGTGCTCGCCGTGCGGCGCTGAGTCTGGGCGGCCAGGCACCCGCTGGAGGAGCCCTGCACTTGCCCTCCCCTCCCCTCCCCTCGACGAGAGGCCTCACTGCTGGAGGGCTTGGCAGTGTGCAAGCCACCGGCTCCTAAGCCTTCCCCAAGGACGCCCGGGGCCTAGATGCAAAGGCAAGGCAGGAGTGGAGCTGAGGCCAGGAAGGCGCCAGGGGCCTCTCCCAGCATCGCACAGCCTGCTCCTTCCCGGGCAGCAAGCCTAGCAGCGAGGCAAGCCTGGGCAAGTCTCGCCCAGGGCAGAGCAGCCTCGCGCAAGGCACTTGACTAGATCCGGCCTCTGAGCAGAGCTGGAGCTCTGCCGTCCTGGAGGCACACTCGGCTCGTCCCAAGCAGGGATTGCAGCTGCACGCGGCTTGGCTCCCTCGACTCTTCCCAAGGAGGCCCGCTTCCAAGCGGACCGTGCACTTGGCTTCCAGGCAGGGACGCCCCGCGCCTCCTGCAGGTCTTGGCACAGGGGCTGCTTCCCCTGAGCGGAGGCTGTGGGCGGCAGCCCAGACACGCAGGGGCAGGCCCCAACCACCTGCCCACGTCTCTGCTGGTGGGGAGAGCACTAGGGAAATGACGTCTGTCAGGCACCTTCTGGGCGCTCACGGAGTCAGCCTCCGGGTGTGTGGGGCTGCAGACCACAGCCGGGGGCCCTGGGGAAGCCTGGTGCTCTCCGTGCTGTGCTGAGTCTGGGCGGCCAAGCGAGTGCTGGAGGAGCCCTGCACTTGCCATTCCCTTCCCTATGACAGAGCTCTCACGGCTGGAGGGCTTGGCAGCGTGCACCCCACCGGCCCCTAAGCCCTCCGCAAGGACGCCTGGGGACTAGGTGCAAAGGCAAGGCAGGAGTGGAGCTGAGGCCAGGAAGGCGCCAGGAGCGTCTGCCTGTCTGGCACAGCCTGCTCCTTCCCGGGCAGGAAGCCTAGCAGCGAGGCAAGTCTGGGCAAGGCTCGCCCAGGGCAGAGCAGCCTCACGCCAGCAACTCTGCCAGATCGGGCCTCTGAGCAGAGCTGGAGCTCTGCCGTACTGGAGGCTCACTGGGCTCCGCCCAAGGAGTGAGTGCAGACGCACGCAGCTGGGCTGCCTCCTCTTCTCCCGAGGAGGCTCGCTTCCCGCCTGCTGTGCACTAGGCTTCCAGGCGGGGGCGCCCCGCGCCCCCTACAGGTCTTGGCTCAGGGGCTGCTTCCCTGGAGCTGGGGCTGCCGGCGGGAGCCCAGACACGCAGGGGCAGGCCCCACCACCTGCACACGTCTCTGCTGGGGAGCAGAGCGCTAGGGACATGACGTCTGTCAGGCACCTTCTGGGCGCCCACGGAGTCAGCCTCCAGGAGTGTGGGGCTGCAGACCACAGCCAGGGGACCTGGGAGCCTTGTGCTCGCCGTGCGGCGCTGAGTCTGGGCGGCCAGGCACCCGCTGGAGGAGCCCTGCACTTGCCCTCCCCTCCCCGCCCCTCGACGAGAGGCCTCACTGCTGGAGGGCTTGGCAGTGTGCAAGCCACCGGCTCCTAAGCCTTCCCCAAGGACGCCGGGGGCCTAGATGCAAAGGCAAGGCAGGAGTGGAGCTGAGGCCAGGAAGGCGCCAGGGGCCTCTCCCAGCATCGCACAGCCTGCTCCTTCCCGGGCAGCAAGCCTAGCAGCGAGGCAAGCCTGGGCAAGTCTCGCCCAGGGCAGAGCAGCCTCGCGCAAGGCACTTGACTAGATCCGGCCTCTGAGCAGAGCTGGAGCTCTGCCGTCCTGGAGGCACACTCGGCTCGGCCCAAGCAGGGATTGCAGCTGCACGCGGCTTGGCTCCCTCGACTCTTCCCAAGGAGGCCCGCTTCCAAGCGGACCGTGCACTTGGCTTCCAGGCAGGGACGCCCCGCGCCTCCTGCAGGTCTTGGCACAGGGGCTGCTTCCCCTGAGCGGAGGCTGTGGGCGGCAGCCCAGACACGCAGGGGCAGGCCCCAACCACCTGCCCACGTCTCTGCTGGTGGGGAGAGCACTAGGGAAATGACGTCTGTCAGGCACCTTCTGGGCGCTCACGGAGTCAGCCTCCGGGTGTGTGGGGCTGCAGACCACAGCCGGGGGCCCTGGGGAAGCCTGGTGCTCTCCGTGCTGTGCTGAGTCTGGGCGGCCAAGCGACCGCTGGAGGAGCCCTGCACTTGCCATTCCCTTCCCTATGACAGAGCTCTCACGGCTGGAGGGCTTGGCAGCGTGCACCCCACCGGCCCCTAAGCCATCCGCAAGGACGCCTGGGGACTAGGTGCAAAGGCAAGGCAGGAGTGGAGCTGAGGCCAGGAAGGCGCCAGGAGCGTCTGCCTGTCTGGCGCAGCCTGCTCCTTCCCGGGCAGGAAGCCTAGCAGCGAGGCAAGTCTGGGCAAGGCTCGCCCAGGGCAGAGCAGCCTCACGCCAGCAACTCTGCCAGATCGGGCCTCTGAGCAGAGCTGGAGCTCTGCCGTACTGGAGGCTCACTGGGCTCCGCCCAAGGAGTGAGTGCAGACGCACGCAGCTGGGCTGCCTCCTCTTCTCCGGAGGAGGCTCGCTTCCCGCCTGCTGTGCACTAGGCTTCCAGGCGGGGGCGCCCCGCGCCCCTTACAGGTCTTGGCTCAGGGGCTGCTTCCCTGGAGCTGGGGCTGCCGGCGGGAGCCCAGACACGCAGGGGCAGGCCCCACCACCTGCACACGTCTCTGCTGGGGAGCAGAGCGCTAGGGACATGACGTCTGTCAGGCACCTTCTGGGCGCCCACGGAGTCAGCCTCCGGGAGTGTGGGGCTGCAGACCACAGCCAGGGGACCTGGGAGCCTTGTGCTCGCCGTGCGGCGCTGAGTCTGGGCGGCCAGGCACCCGCTGGAGGAGCCCTGCACTTGCCCTCCCCTCCCCTCCCCTCGACGAGAGGCCTCACTGCTGGAGGGCTTGGCAGTGTGCAAGCCACCGGCTCCTAAGCCTTCCCCAAGGACGCCCGGGGCCTAGATGCAAAGGCAAGGCAGGAGTGGAGCTGAGGCCAGGAAGGCGCCAGGGGCCTCTCCCAGCATCGCACAGCCTGCTCCTTCCCGGGCAGCAAGCCTAGCAGCGAGGCAAGCCTGGGCAAGTCTCGCCCAGGGCAGAGCAGCCTCGCGCAAGGCACTTGACTAGATCCGGCCTCTGAGCAGAGCTGGAGCTCTGCCGTCCTGGAGGCACACTCGGCTCGGCCCAAGCGGGGATTGCAGCTGCACGCGGCTTGGCTCCCTCGACTCTTCCCAAGGAGGCCCGCTTCCAAGCGGACCGTGCACTTGGCTTCCAGGCAGGGACGCCCCGCGCCTCCTGCAGGTCTTGGCACAGGGGCTGCTTCCCCTGAGCGGAGGCTGTGGGCGGCAGCCCAGACACGCAGGGGCAGGCCCCAACCACCTGCCCACGTCTCTGCTGGTGGGGAGAGCACTAGGGAAATGACGTCTGTCAGGCACCTTCTGGGCGCTCACGGAGTCAGCCTCCGGGTGTGTGGGGCTGCAGACCACAGCCGGGGGCCCTGGGGAAGCCTGGTGCTCTCCGTGCTGTGCTGAGTCTGGGCGGCCAAGCGACCGCTGGAGGAGCCCTGCACTTGCCATTCCCTTCCCTATGACAGAGCTCTCACGGCTGGAGGGCTTGGCAGCGTGCACCCCACCGGCCCCTAAGCCCTCCGCAAGGACGCCTGGGGACTAGGTGCAAAGGCAAGGCAGGAGTGGAGCTGAGGCCAGGAAGGCGCCAGGAGCGTCTGCCTGTCTGGCGCAGCCTGCTCCTTCCCGGGCAGGAAGCCTAGCAGCGAGGCAAGTCTGGGCAAGGCTCGCCCAGGGCAGAGCAGCCTCACGCCAGCAACTCTGCCAGATCGGGCCTCTGAGCAGAGCTGGAGCTCTGCCGTACTGGAGGCTCACTGGGCTCCGCCCAAGGAGTGAGTGCAGACGCACGCAGCTGGGCTGCCTCCTCTTCTCCCGAGGAGGCTCGCTTCCCGCCTGCTGTGCACTAGGCTTCCAGGCGGGGGCGCCCCGCGCCCCCTACAGGTCTTGGCTCAGGGGCTGCTTCCCTGGAGCTGGGGCTGCCGGCGGGAGCCCAGACACGCAGGGGCAGGCCCCACCACCTGCACACGTCTCTGCTGGGGAGCAGAGCGCTAGGGACATGACGTCTGTCAGGCACCTTCTGGGCGCCCACGGAGTCAGCCTCCGGGAGTGTGGGGCTGCAGACCACAGCCAGGGGACCTGGGAGCCTTGTGCTCGCCGTGCGGCGCTGAGTCTGGGCGGCCAGGCACCCGCTGGAGGAGCCCTGCACTTGCCCTCCCCTCCCCTCCCCTCGACGAGAGGCCTCACTGCTGGAGGGCTTGGCAGTGTGCAAGCCACCGGCTCCTAAGCCTTCCCCAAGGACGCCCGGGGCCTAGATGCAAAGGCAAGGCAGGAGTGGAGCTGAGGCCAGGAAGGCGCCAGGGGCCTCTCCCAGCATCGCACAGCCTGCTCCTTCCCGGGCAGCAAGCCTAGCAGCGAGGCAAGCCTGGGCAAGTCTCGCCCAGGGCAGAGCAGCCTCGCGCAAGGCACTTGACTAGATCCGGCCTCTGAGCAGAGCTGGAGCTCTGCCGTCCTGGAGGCACACTCGGCTCGGCCCAAGCAGGGATTGCAGCTGCACGCGGCTTGGCTCCCTCGACTCTTCCCAAGGAGGCCCGCTTCCAAGCGGACCGTGCACTTGGCTTCCAGGCAGGGACGCCCCGCGCCTCCTGCAGGTCTTGGCACAGGGGCTGCTTCCCCTGAGCGGAGGCTGTGGGCGGCAGCCCAGACACGCAGGGGCAGGCCCCAACCACCTGCCCACGTCTCTGCTGGTGGGGAGAGCACTAGGGAAATGACGTCTGTCAGGCACCTTCTGGGCGCTCACGGAGTCAGCCTCCGGGTGTGTGGGGCTGCAGACCACAGCCGGGGGCCCTGGGGAAGCCTGGTGCTCTCCGTGCTGTGCTGAGTCTGGGCGGCCAAGCGACCGCTGGAGGAGCCCTGCACTTGCCATTCCCTTCCCTATGACAGAGCTCTCACGGCTGGAGGGCTTGGCAGCGTGCACCCCACCGGCCCCTAAGCCCTCCGCAAGGACGCCTGGGGACTAGGTGCAAAGGCAAGGCAGGAGTGGAGCTGAGGCCAGGAAGGCGCCAGGAGCGTCTGCCTGTCTGGCGCAGCCTGCTCCTTCCCGGGCAGGAAGCCCAGCAGCGAGGCAAGTCTGGGCAAGGCTCGCCCAGGGCAGAGCAGCCTCACGCCAGCAACTCTGCCAGATCGGGCCTCTGAGCAGAGCTGGAGCTCTGCCGTACTGGAGGCTCACTGGGCTCCGCCCAAGGAGTGAGTGCAGACGCACGCAGCTGGGCTGCCTCCTCTTCTCCCGAGGAGGCTCGCTTCCCGCCTGCTGTGCACTAGGCTTCCAGGCGGGGGCGCCCCGCGCCCCCTACAGGTCTTGGCTCAGGGGCTGCTTCCCTGGAGCTGGGGCTGCCGGCGGGAGCCCAGACACGCAGGGGCAGGCCCCACCACCTGCACACGTCTCTGCTGGGGAGCAGAGCGCTAGGGACATGACGTCTGTCAGGCACCTTCTGGGCGCCCACGGAGTCAGCCTCCGGGAGTGTGGGGCTGCAGACCACAGCCAGGGGACCTGGGAGCCTTGTGCTCGCCGTGCGGCGCTGAGTCTGGGCGGCCAGGCACCCGCTGGAGGAGCCCTGCACTTGCCCTCCCCTCCCCTCCCCTCGACGAGAGGCCTCACTGCTGGAGGGCTTGGCAGTGTGCAAGCCACCGGCTCCTAAGCCTTCCCCAAGGACGCCCGGGGCCTAGATGCAAAGGCAAGGCAGGAGTGGAGCTGAGGCCAGGAAGGCGCCAGGGGCCTCTCCCAGCATCGCACAGCCTGCTCCTTCCCGGGCAGCAAGCCTAGCAGCGAGGCAAGCCTGGGCAAGTCTCGCCCAGGGCAGAGCAGCCTCGCGCAAGGCACTTGACTAGATCCGGCCTCTGAGCAGAGCTGGAGCTCTGCCGTCCTGGAGGCACACTCGGCTCGGCCCAAGCGGGGATTGCAGCTGCACGCGGCTTGGCTCCCTCGACTCTTCCCAAGGAGGCCCGCTTCCAAGCGGACCGTGCACTTGGCTTCCAGGCAGGGACGCCCCGCGCCTCCTGCAGGTCTTGGCACAGGGGCTGCTTCCCCTGAGCGGAGGCTGTGGGCGGCAGCCCAGACACGCAGGGGCAGGCCCCAACCACCTGCCCACGTCTCTGCTGGTGGGGAGAGCACTAGGGAAATGACGTCTGTCAGGCACCTTCTGGGCGCTCACGGAGTCAGCCTCCGGGTGTGTGGGGCTGCAGACCACAGCCGGGGGCCCTGGGGAAGCCTGGTGCTCTCCGTGCTGTGCTGAGTCTGGGCGGCCAAGCGACCGCTGGAGGAGCCCTGCACTTGCCATTCCCTTCCCTATGACAGAGCTCTCACGGCTGGAGGGCTTGGCAGCGTGCACCCCACCGGCCCCTAAGCCCTCCGCAAGGACGCCTGGGGACTAGGTGCAAAGGCAAGGCAGGAGTGGAGCTGAGGCCAGGAAGGCGCCAGGAGCGTCTGCCTCTCTGGCGCAGCCTGCTCCTTCCCGGGCAGGAAGCCCAGCAGCGAGGCAAGTCTGGGCAAGGCTCGCCCAGGGCAGAGCAGCCTCACGCCAGCAACTCTGCCAGATCGGGCCTCTGAGCAGAGCTGGAGCTCTGCCGTACTGGAGGCTCACTGGGCTCCGCCCAAGGAGTGAGTGCAGACGCACGCAGCTGGGCTGCCTCCTCTTCTCCCGAGGAGGCTCGCTTCCCGCCTGCTGTGCACTAGGCTTCCAGGCGGGGGCGCCCCGCGCCCCCTACAGGTCTTGGCTCAGGGGCTGCTTCCCTGGAGCTGGGGCTGCCGGCGGGAGCCCAGACACGCAGGGGCAGGCCCCACCACCTGCACACGTCTCTGCTGGGGAGCAGAGCGCTAGGGACATGACGTCTGTCAGGCACCTTCTGGGCGCCCACGGAGTCAGCCTCCGGGAGTGTGGGGCTGCAGACCACAGCCAGGGGACCTGGGAGCCTTGTGCTCGCCGTGCGGCGCTGAGTCTGGGCGGCCAGGCACCCGCTGGAGGAGCCCTGCACTTGCCCTCCCCTCCCCTCCCCTCGACGAGAGGCCTCACTGCTGGAGGGCTTGGCAGTGTGCAAGCCACCGGCTCCTAAGCCTTCCCCAAGGACGCCCGGGGCCTAGATGCAAAGGCAAGGCAGGAGTGGAGCTGAGGCCAGGAAGGCGCCAGGGGCCTCTCCCAGCATCGCACAGCCTGCTCCTTCCCGGGCAGCAAGCCTAGCAGCGAGGCAAGCCTGGGCAAGTCTCGCCCAGGGCAGAGCAGCCTCGCGCAAGGCACTTGACTAGATCCGGCCTCTGAGCAGAGCTGGAGCTCTGCCGTCCTGGAGGCACACTCGGCTCGGCCCAAGCGGGGATTGCAGCTGCACGCGGCTTGGCTCCCTCGACTCTTCCCAAGGAGGCCCGCTTCCAAGCGGACCGTGCACTTGGCTTCCAGGCAGGGACGCCCCGCGCCTCCTGCAGGTCTTGGCACAGGGGCTGCTTCCCCTGAGCGGAGGCTGTGGGCGGCAGCCCAGACACGCAGGGGCAGGCCCCAACCACCTGCCCACGTCTCTGCTGGTGGGGAGAGCACTAGGGAAATGACGTCTGTCAGGCACCTTCTGGGCGCTCACGGAGTCAGCCTCCGGGTGTGTGGGGCTGCAGACCACAGCCGGGGGCCCTGGGGAAGCCTGGTGCTCTCCGTGCTGTGCTGAGTCTGGGCGGCCAAGCGAGCGCTGGAGGAGCCCTGCACTTGCCATTCCCTTCCCTATGACAGAGCTCTCACGGCTGGAGGGCTTGGCAGCGTGCACCCCACCGGCCCCTAAGCCCTCCGCAAGGACGCCTGGGGACTAGGTGCAAAGGCAAGGCAGGAGTGGAGCTGAGGCCAGGAAGGCGCCAGGAGCGTCTGCCTGTCTGGCGCAGCCTGCTCCTTCCCGGGCAGGAAGCCTAGCAGCGAGGCAAGTCTGGGCAAGGCTCGCCCAGGGCAGAGCAGCCTCACGCCAGCAACTCTGCCAGATCGGGCCTCTGAGCAGAGCTGGAGCTCTGCCGTACTGGAGGCTCACTGGGCTCCGCCCAAGGAGTGAGTGCAGACGCACGCAGCTGGGCTGCCTCCTCTTCTCCCGAGGAGGCTCGCTTCCCGCCTGCTGTGCACTAGGCTTCCAGGCGGGGGCGCCCCGCGCCCCCTACAGGTCTTGGCTCAGGGGCTGCTTCCCTGGAGCTGGGGCTGCCGGCGGGAGCCCAGACACGCAGGGGCAGGCCCCACCACCTGCACACGTCTCTGCTGGGGAGCAGAGCGCTAGGGACATGACGTCTGTCAGGCACCTTCTGGGCGCCCACGGAGTCAGCCTCCGGGAGTGTGGGGCTGCAGACCACAGCCAGGGGACCTGGGAGCCTTGTGCTCGCCGTGCGGCGCTGAGTCTGGGCGGCCAGGCACCCGCTGGAGGAGCCCTGCACTTGCCCTCCCCTCCCCTCCCCTCGACGAGAGGCCTCACTGCTGGAGGGCTTGGCAGTGTGCAAGCCACCGGCTCCTAAGCCTTCCCCAAGGACGCCCGGGGCCTAGATGCAAAGGCAAGGCAGGAGTGGAGCTGAGGCCAGGAAGGCGCCAGGGGCCTCTCCCAGCATCGCACAGCCTGCTCCTTCCCGGGCAGCAAGCCTAGCAGCGAGGCAAGCCTGGGCAAGTCTCGCCCAGGGCAGAGCAGCCTCGCGCAAGGCACTTGACTAGATCCGGCCTCTGAGCAGAGCTGGAGCTCTGCCGTCCTGGAGGCACACTCGGCTCGGCCCAAGCAGGGATTGCAGCTGCACGCGGCTTGGCTCCCTCGACTCTTCCCAAGGAGGCCCGCTTCCAAGCGGACCGTGCACTTGGCTTCCAGGCAGGGACGCCCCGCGCCTCCTGCAGGTCTTGGCACAGGGGCTGCTTCCCCTGAGCGGAGGCTGTGGGCGGCAGCCCAGACACGCAGGGGCAGGCCCCAACCACCTGCCCACGTCTCTGCTGGTGGGGAGAGCACTAGGGAAATGACGTCTGTCAGGCACCTTCTGGGCGCTCACGGAGTCAGCCTCCGGGTGTGTGGGGCTGCAGACCACAGCCGGGGGCCCTGGGGAAGCCTGGTGCTCTCCGTGCTGTGCTGAGTCTGGGCGGCCAAGCGACCGCTGGAGGAGCCCTGCACTTGCCATTCCCTTCCCTATGACAGAGCTCTCACGGCTGGAGGGCTTGGCAGCGTGCACCCCACCGGCCCCTAAGCCCTCCGCAAGGACGCCTGGGGACTAGGTGCAAAGGCAAGGCAGGAGTGGAGCTGAGGCCAGGAAGGCGCCAGGAGCGTCTGCCTGTCTGGCGCAGCCTGCTCCTTCCCGGGCAGGAAGCCCAGCAGCGAGGCAAGTCTGGGCAAGGCTCGCCCAGGGCAGAGCAGCCTCACGCCAGCAACTCTGCCAGATCGGGCCTCTGAGCAGAGCTGGAGCTCTGCCGTACTGGAGGCTCACTGGGCTCCGCCCAAGGAGTGAGTGCAGACGCACGCAGCTGGGCTGCCTCCTCTTCTCCCGAGGAGGCTCGCTTCCCGCCTGCTGTGCACTAGGCTTCCAGGCGGGGGCGCCCCGCGCCCCCTACAGGTCTTGGCTCAGGGGCTGCTTCCCTGGAGCTGGGGCTGCCGGCGGGAGCCCAGACACGCAGGGGCAGGCCCCACCACCTGCACACGTCTCTGCTGGGGAGCAGAGCGCTAGGGACATGACGTCTGTCAGGCACCTTCTGGGCGCCCACGGAGTCAGCCTCCGGGAGTGTGGGGCTGCAGACCACAGCCAGGGGACCTGGGAGCCTTGTGCTCGCCGTGCGGCGCTGAGTCTGGGCGGCCAGGCACCCGCTGGAGGAGCCCTGCACTTGCCCTCCCCTCCCCTCCCCTCGACGAGAGGCCTCACTGCTGGAGGGCTTGGCAGTGTGCAAGCCACCGGCTCCTAAGCCTTCCCCAAGGACGCCCGGGGCCTAGATGCAAAGGCAAGGCAGGAGTGGAGCTGAGGCCAGGAAGGCGCCAGGGGCCTCTCCCAGCATCGCACAGCCTGCTCCTTCCCGGGCAGCAAGCCTAGCAGCGAGGCAAGCCTGGGCAAGTCTCGCCCAGGGCAGAGCAGCCTCGCGCAAGGCACTTGACTAGATCCGGCCTCTGAGCAGAGCTGGAGCTCTGCCGTCCTGGAGGCACACTCGGCTCGGCCCAAGCGGGGATTGCAGCTGCACGCGGCTTGGCTCCCTCGACTCTTCCCAAGGAGGCCCGCTTCCAAGCGGACCGTGCACTTGGCTTCCAGGCAGGGACGCCCCGCGCCTCCTGCAGGTCTTGGCACAGGGGCTGCTTCCCCTGAGCGGAGGCTGTGGGCGGCAGCCCAGACACGCAGGGGCAGGCCCCAACCACCTGCCCACGTCTCTGCTGGTGGGGAGAGCACTAGGGAAATGACGTCTGTCAGGCACCTTCTGGGCGCTCACGGAGTCAGCCTCCGGGTGTGTGGGGCTGCAGACCACAGCCGGGGGCCCTGGGGAAGCCTGGTGCTCTCCGTGCTGTGCTGAGTCTGGGCGGCCAAGCGACCGCTGGAGGAGCCCTGCACTTGCCATTCCCTTCCCTATGACAGAGCTCTCACGGCTGGAGGGCTTGGCAGCGTGCACCCCACCGGCCCCTAAGCCCTCCGCAAGGACGCCTGGGGACTAGGTGCAAAGGCAAGGCAGGAGTGGAGCTGAGGCCAGGAAGGCGCCAGGAGCGTCTGCCTCTCTGGCGCAGCCTGCTCCTTCCCGGGCAGGAAGCCCAGCAGCGAGGCAAGTCTGGGCAAGGCTCGCCCAGGGCAGAGCAGCCTCACGCCAGCAACTCTGCCAGATCGGGCCTCTGAGCAGAGCTGGAGCTCTGCCGTACTGGAGGCTCACTGGGCTCCGCCCAAGGAGTGAGTGCAGACGCACGCAGCTGGGCTGCCTCCTCTTCTCCCGAGGAGGCTCGCTTCCCGCCTGCTGTGCACTAGGCTTCCAGGCGGGGGCGCCCCGCGCCCCCTACAGGTCTTGGCTCAGGGGCTGCTTCCCTGGAGCTGGGGCTGCCGGCGGGAGCCCAGACACGCAGGGGCAGGCCCCACCACCTGCACACGTCTCTGCTGGGGAGCAGAGCGCTAGGGACATGACGTCTGTCAGGCACCTTCTGGGCGCCCACGGAGTCAGCCTCCGGGAGTGTGGGGCTGCAGACCACAGCCAGGGGACCTGGGAGCCTTGTGCTCGCCGTGCGGCGCTGAGTCTGGGCGGCCAGGCACCCGCTGGAGGAGCCCTGCACTTGCCCTCCCCTCCCCTCCCCTCGACGAGAGGCCTCACTGCTGGAGGGCTTGGCAGTGTGCAAGCCACCGGCTCCTAAGCCTTCCCCAAGGACGCCCGGGGCCTAGATGCAAAGGCAAGGCAGGAGTGGAGCTGAGGCCAGGAAGGCGCCAGGGGCCTCTCCCAGCATCGCACAGCCTGCTCCTTCCCGGGCAGCAAGCCTAGCAGCGAGGCAAGCCTGGGCAAGTCTCGCCCAGGGCAGAGCAGCCTCGCGCAAGGCACTTGACTAGATCCGGCCTCTGAGCAGAGCTGGAGCTCTGCCGTCCTGGAGGCACACTCGGCTCGGCCCAAGCGGGGATTGCAGCTGCACGCGGCTTGGCTCCCTCGACTCTTCCCAAGGAGGCCCGCTTCCAAGCGGACCGTGCACTTGGCTTCCAGGCAGGGACGCCCCGCGCCTCCTGCAGGTCTTGGCACAGGGGCTGCTTCCCCTGAGCGGAGGCTGTGGGCGGCAGCCCAGACACGCAGGGGCAGGCCCCAACCACCTGCCCACGTCTCTGCTGGTGGGGAGAGCACTAGGGAAATGACGTCTGTCAGGCACCTTCTGGGCGCTCACGGAGTCAGCCTCCGGGTGTGTGGGGCTGCAGACCACAGCCGGGGGCCCTGGGGAAGCCTGGTGCTCTCCGTGCTGTGCTGAGTCTGGGCGGCCAAGCGACCGCTGGAGGAGCCCTGCACTTGCCATTCCCTTCCCTATGACAGAGCTCTCACGGCTGGAGGGCTTGGCAGCGTGCACCCCACCGGCCCCTAAGCCCTCCGCAAGGACGCCTGGGGACTAGGTGCAAAGGCAAGGCAGGAGTGGAGCTGAGGCCAGGAAGGCGCCAGGAGCGTCTGCCTGTCTGGCGCAGCCTGCTCCTTCCCGGGCAGGAAGCCCAGCAGCGAGGCAAGTCTGGGCAAGGCTCGCCCAGGGCAGAGCAGCCTCACGCCAGCAACTCTGCCAGATCGGGCCTCTGAGCAGAGCTGGAGCTCTGCCGTACTGGAGGCTCACTGGGCTCCGCCCAAGGAGTGAGTGCAGACGCACGCAGCTGGGCTGCCTCCTCTTCTCCCGAGGAGGCTCGCTTCCCGCCTGCTGTGCACTAGGCTTCCAGGCGGGGGCGCCCCGCGCCCCCTACAGGTCTTGGCTCAGGGGCTGCTTCCCTGGAGCTGGGGCTGCCGGCGGGAGCCCAGACACGCAGGGGCAGGCCCCACCACCTGCACACGTCTCTGCTGGGGAGCAGAGCGCTAGGGACATGACGTCTGTCAGGCACCTTCTGGGCGCCCACGGAGTCAGCCTCCGGGAGTGTGGGGCTGCAGACCACAGCCAGGGGACCTGGGAGCCTTGTGCTCGCCGTGCGGCGCTGAGTCTGGGCGGCCAGGCACCCGCTGGAGGAGCCCTGCACTTGCCCTCCCCTCCCCTCCCCTCGACGAGAGGCCTCACTGCTGGAGGGCTTGGCAGTGTGCAAGCCACCGGCTCCTAAGCCTTCCCCAAGGACGCCCGGGGCCTAGATGCAAAGGCAAGGCAGGAGTGGAGCTGAGGCCAGGAAGGCGCCAGGGCCCTCTCCCAGCATCGCACAGCCTGCTCCTTCCCGGGCAGCAAGCCTAGCAGCGAGGCAAGCCTGGGCAAGTCTCGCCCAGGGCAGAGCAGCCTCGCGCAAGGCACTTGACTAGATCCGGCCTCTGAGCAGAGCTGGAGCTCTGCCGTCCTGGAGGCACACTCGGCTCGGCCCAAGCAGGGATTGCAGCTGCACGCGGCTTGGCTCCCTCGACTCTTCCCAAGGAGGCCCGCTTCCAAGCGGACCGTGCACTTGGCTTCCAGGCAGGGACGCCCCGCGCCTCCTGCAGGTCTTGGCACAGGGGCTGCTTCCCCTGAGCGGAGGCTGTGGGCGGCAGCCCAGACACGCAGGGGCAGGCCCCAACCACCTGCCCACGTCTCTGCTGGTGGGGAGAGCACTAGGGAAATGACGTCTGTCAGGCACCTTCTGGGCGCTCACGGAGTCAGCCTCCGGGTGTGTGGGGCTGCAGACCACAGCCGGGGGCCCTGGGGAAGCCTGGTGCTCTCCGTGCTGTGCTGAGTCTGGGCGGCCAAGCGACCGCTGGAGGAGCCCTGCACTTGCCATTCCCTTCCTATGACAGAGCTCTCACGGCTGGAGGGCTTGGCAGCGTGCACCCCACCGGCCCCTAAGCCCTCCGCAAGGACGCCTGGGGACTAGGTGCAAAGGCAAGGCAGGAGTGGAGCTGAGGCCAGGAAGGCGCCAGGAGCGTCTGCCTGTCTGGCTCAGCCTGCTCCTTCCCGGGCAGGAAGCCCAGCAGCGAGGCAAGTCTGGGCAAGGCTCGCCCAGGGCAGAGCAGCCTCACGCCAGCAACTCTGCCAGATCGGGCCTCTGAGCAGAGCTGGAGCTCTGCCGTACTGGAGGCTCACTGGGCTCCGCCCAAGGAGTGAGTGCAGACGCACGCAGCTGGGCTGCCTCCTCTTCTCCCGAGGAGGCTCGCTTCCCGCCTGCTGTGCACTAGGCTTCCAGGCGGGGGCGCCCCGCGCCCCCTACAGGTCTTGGCTCAGGGGCTGCTTCCCTGGAGCTGGGGCTGCCGGCGGGAGCCCAGACACGCAGGGGCAGGCCCCACCACCTGCACACGTCTCTGCTGGGGAGCAGAGCGCTAGGGACATGACGTCTGTCAGGCACCTTCTGGGCGCCCACGGAGTCAGCCTCCGGGAGTGTGGGGCTGCAGACCACAGCCAGGGGACCTGGGAGCCTTGTGCTCGCCGTGCGGCGCTGAGTCTGGGCGGCCAGGCACCCGCTGGAGGAGCCCTGCACTTGCCCTCCCCTCCCCTCCCCTCGACGAGAGGCCTCACTGCTGGAGGGCTTGGCAGTGTGCAAGCCACCGGCTCCTAAGCCTTCCCCAAGGACGCCCGGGGCCTAGATGCAAAGGCAAGGCAGGAGTGGAGCTGAGGCCAGGAAGGCGCCAGGGGCCTCTCCCAGCATCGCACAGCCTGCTCCTTCCCGGGCAGCAAGCCTAGCAGCGAGGCAAGCCTGGGCAAGTCTCGCCCAGGGCAGAGCAGCCTCGCGCAAGGCACTTGACTAGATCCGGCCTCTGAGCAGAGCTGGAGCTCTGCCGTCCTGGAGGCACACTCGGCTCGGCCCAAGCAGGGATTGCAGCTGCACGCGGCTTGGCTCCCTCGACTCTTCCCAAGGAGGCCCGCTTCCAAGCGGACCGTGCACTTGGCTTCCAGGCAGGGACGCCCCGCGCCTCCTGCAGGTCTTGGCACAGGGGCTGCTTCCCCTGAGCGGAGGCTGTGGGCGGCAGCCCAGACACGCAGGGGCAGGCCCCAACCACCTGCCCACGTCTCTGCTGGTGGGGAGAGCACTAGGGAAATGACGTCTGTCAGGCACCTTCTGGGCGCTCACGGAGTCAGCCTCCGGGTGTGTGGGGCTGCAGACCACAGCCGGGGGCCCTGGGGAAGCCTGGTGCTCTCCGTGCTGTGCTGAGTCTGGGCGGCCAAGCGACCGCTGGAGGAGCCCTGCACTTGCCATTCCCTTCCCTATGACAGAGCTCTCACGGCTGGAGGGCTTGGCAGCGTGCACCCCACCGGCCCCTAAGCCCTCCGCAAGGACGCCTGGGGACTAGGTGCAAAGGCAAGGCAGGAGTGGAGCTGAGGCCAGGAAGGCGCCAGGAGCGTCTGCCTGTCTGGCGCAGCCTGCTCCTTCCCGGGCAGGAAGCCCAGCAGCGAGGCAAGTCTGGGCAAGGCTCGCCCAGGGCAGAGCAGCCTCACGCCAGCAACTCTGCCAGATCGGGCCTCTGAGCAGAGCTGGAGCTCTGCCGTACTGGAGGCTCACTGGGCTCCGCCCAAGGAGTGAGTGCAGACGCACGCAGCTGGGCTGCCTCCTCTTCTCCCGAGGAGGCTCGCTTCCCGCCTGCTGTGCACTAGGCTTCCAGGCGGGGGCGCCCCGCGCCCCCTACAGGTCTTGGCTCAGGGGCTGCTTCCCTGGAGCTGGGGCTGCCGGCGGGAGCCCAGACACGCAGGGGCAGGCCCCACCACCTGCACACGTCTCTGCTGTGGAGCAGAGCGCTAGGGACATGACGTCTGTCAGGCACCTTCTGGGCGCCCACGGAGTCAGCCTCCGGGAGTGTGGGGCTGCAGACCACAGCCAGGGGACCTGGGAGCCTTGTGCTCGCCGTGCGGCGCTGAGTCTGGGCGGCCAGGCACCCGCTGGAGGAGCCCTGCACTTGCCCTCCCCTCCCCTCCCCTCGACGAGAGGCCTCACTGCTGGAGGGCTTGGCAGTGTGCAAGCCACCGGCTCCTAAGCCTTCCCCAAGGAGGCCCGGGGCCTAGATGCAAAGGCAAGGCAGGAGTGGAGCTGAGGCCAGGAAGGCGCCAGGGGCCTCTCCCAGCATCGCACAGCCTGCTCCTTCCCGGGCAGCAAGCCTAGCAGCGAGGCAAGCCTGGGCAAGTCTCGCCCAGGGCAGAGCAGCCTCGCGCAAGGCACTTGACTAGATCCGGCCTCTGAGCAGAGCTGGAGCTCTGCCGTCCTGGAGGCACACTCGGCTCGGCCCAAGCAGGGATTGCAGCTGCACGCGGCTTGGCTCCCTCGACTCTTCCCAAGGAGGCCCGCTTCCAAGCGGACCGTGCACTTGGCTTCCAGGCAGGGACGCCCCGCGCCTCCTGCAGGTCTTGGCACAGGGGCTGCTTCCCCTGAGCGGAGGCTGTGGGCGGCAGCCCAGACACGCAGGGGCAGGCCCCAACCACCTGCCCACGTCTCTGCTGGTGGGGAGAGCACTAGGGAAATGACGTCTGTCAGGCACCTTCTGGGCGCTCACGGAGTCAGCCTCCGGGTGTGTGGGGCTGCAGACCACAGCCGGGGGCCCTGGGGAAGCCTGGTGCTCTCCGTGCTGTGCTGAGTCTGGGCGGCCAAGCGACCGCTGGAGGAGCCCTGCACTTGCCATTCCCTTCCTATGACAGAGCTCTCACGGCTGGAGGGCTTGGCAGCGTGCACCCCACCGGCCCCTAAGCCCTCCGCAAGGACGCCTGGGGACTAGGTGCAAAGGCAAGGCAGGAGTGGAGCTGAGGCCAGGAAGGCGCCAGGAGCGTCTGCCTGTCTGGCTCAGCCTGCTCCTTCCCGGGCAGGAAGCCCAGCAGCGAGGCAAGTCTGGGCAAGGCTCGCCCAGGGCAGAGCAGCCTCACGCCAGCAACTCTGCCAGATCGGGCCTCTGAGCAGAGCTGGAGCTCTGCCGTACTGGAGGCTCACTGGGCTCCGCCCAAGGAGTGAGTGCAGACGCACGCAGCTGGGCTGCCTCCTCTTCTCCCGAGGAGGCTCGCTTCCCGCCTGCTGTGCACTAGGCTTCCAGGCGGGGGCGCCCCGCGCCCCCTACAGGTCTTGGCTCAGGGGCTGCTTCCCTGGAGCTGGGGCTGCCGGCGGGAGCCCAGACACGCAGGGGCAGGCCCCACCACCTGCACACGTCTCTGCTGGGGAGCAGAGCGCTAGGGACATGACGTCTGTCAGGCACCTTCTGGGCGCCCACGGAGTCAGCCTCCGGGAGTGTGGGGCTGCAGACCACAGCCAGGGGACCTGGGAGCCTTGTGCTCGCCGTGCGGCGCTGAGTCTGGGCGGCCAGGCACCCGCTGGAGGAGCCCTGCACTTGCCCTCCCCTCCCCTCCCCTCGACGAGAGGCCTCACTGCTGCAGGGCTTGGCAGTGTGCAAGCCACCGGCTCCTAAGCCTTCCCCAAGGACGCCCGGGGCCTAGATGCAAAGGCAAGGCAGGAGTGGAGCTGAGGCCAGGAAGGCGCCAGGGGCCTCTCCCAGCATCGCACAGCCTGCTCCTTCCCGGGCAGCAAGCCTAGCAGCGAGGCAAGCCTGGGCAAGTCTCGCCCAGGGCAGAGCAGCCTCGCGCAAGGCACTTGACTAGATCCGGCCTCTGAGCAGAGCTGGAGCTCTGCCGTCCTGGAGGCACACTCGGCTCGGCCCAAGCAGGGATTGCAGCTGCACGCGGCTTGGCTCCCTCGACTCTTCCCAAGGAGGCCCGCTTCCAAGCGGACCGTGCACTTGGCTTCCAGGCAGGGACGCCCCGCGCCTCCTGCAGGTCTTGGCACAGGGGCTGCTTCCCCTGAGCGGAGGCTGTGGGCGGCAGCCCAGACACGCAGGGGCAGGCCCCAACCACCTGCCCACGTCTCTGCTGGTGGGGAGAGCACTAGGGAAATGACGTCTGTCAGGCACCTTCTGGGCGCTCACGGAGTCAGCCTCCGGGTGTGTGGGGCTGCAGACCACAGCCGGGGGCCCTGGGGAAGCCTGGTGCTCTCCGTGCTGTGCTGAGTCTGGGCGGCCAAGCGAGCGCTGGAGGAGCCCTGCACTTGCCATTCCCTTCCCTATGACAGAGCTCTCACGGCTGGAGGGCTTGGCAGCGTGCACCCCACCGGCCCCTAAGCCCTCCGCAAGGACGCCTGGGGACTAGGTGCAAAGGCAAGGCAGGAGTGGAGCTGAGGCCAGGAAGGCGCCAGGAGCGTCTGCCTGTCTGGCGCAGCCTGCTCCTTCCCGGGCAGGAAGCCTAGCAGCGAGGCAAGTCTGGGCAAGGCTCGCCCAGGGCAGAGCAGCCTCACGCCAGCAACTCTGCCAGATCGGGCCTCTGAGCAGAGCTGGAGCTCTGCCGTACTGGAGGCTCACTGGGCTCCGCCCAAGGAGTGAGTGCAGACGCACGCAGCTGGGCTGCCTCCTCTTCTCCCGAGGAGGCTCGCTTCCCGCCTGCTGTGCACTAGGCTTCCAGGCGGGGGCGCCCCGCGCCCCCTACAGGTCTTGGCTCAGGGGCTGCTTCCCTGGAGCTGGGGCTGCCGGCGGGAGCCCAGACACGCAGGGGCAGGCCCCACCACCTGCACACGTCTCTGCTGGGGAGGAGAGCGCTAGGCACATGACGTCTGTCAGGCACCTTCTGGGCGCCCACGGAGTCAGCCTCCGGGAGTGTGGGGCTGCAGACCACAGCCAGGGGACCTGGGAGCCTTGTGCTCGCCGTGCGGCGCTGAGTCTGGGCGGCCAGGCACCCGCTGGAGGAGCCCTGCACTTGCCCTCCCCTCCCCTCCCCTCGACGAGAGGCCTCACTGCTGGAGGGCTTGGCAGTGTGCAAGCCACCGGCTCCTAAGCCTTCCCCAAGGACGCCCGGGGCCTAGATGCAAAGGCAAGGCAGGAGTGGAACTGAGGCCAGGAAGGCGCCAGGGGCCTCTCCCAGCATCGCACAGCCTGCTCCTTCCCGGGCAGCAAGCCTAGCAGCGAGGCAAGCCTGGGCAAGTCTCGCCCAGGGCAGAGCAGCCTCGCGCAAGGCACTTGACTAGATCCGGCCTCTGAGCAGAGCTGGAGCTCTGCCGTCCTGGAGGCACACTCGGCTCGGCCCAAGCAGGGATTGCAGCTGCACGCGGCTTGGCTCCCTCGACTCTTCCCAAGGAGGCCCGCTTCCAAGCGGACCGTGCACTTGGCTTCCAGGCAGGGACGCCCCGCGCCTCCTGCAGGTCTTGGCACAGGGGCTGCTTCCCCTGAGCGGAGGCTGTGGGCGGCAGCCCAGACACGCAGGGGCAGGCCCCAACCACCTGCCCACGTCTCTGCTGGTGGGGAGAGCACTAGGGAAATGACGTCTGTCAGGCACCTTCTGGGCGCTCACGGAGTCAGCCTCCGGGTGTGTGGGGCTGCAGACCACAGCCGGGGGCCCTGGGGAAGCCTGGTGCTCTCCGTGCTGTGCTGAGTCTGGGCGGCCAAGCGACCGCTGGAGGAGCCCTGCACTTGCCATTCCCTTCCCTATGACAGAGCTCTCACGGCTGGAGGGCTTGGCAGCGTGCACC
This sequence comes from Budorcas taxicolor, assembly GCF_023091745.1. Classification (NCBI taxonomy): domain Eukaryota; kingdom Metazoa; phylum Chordata; class Mammalia; order Artiodactyla; family Bovidae; genus Budorcas; species Budorcas taxicolor. The sequence goes on along the minus strand of NW_026291929.1, from coordinate 5,390 downwards.
CCACCGGCCCCTAAGCCCTCCGCAAGGACGCCTGGGGACTAGGTGCAAAGGCAAGGCAGGAGTGGAGCTGAGGCCAGGAAGGCGCCAGGAGCGTCTGCCTGTCTGGCGCAGCCTGCTCCTTCCCGGGCAGGAAGCCTAGCAGCGAGGCAAGTCTGGGCAAGGCTCGCCCAGGGCAGAGCAGCCTCACGCCAGCAACTCTGCCAGATCGGGCCTCTGAGCAGAGCTGGAGCTCTGCCGTACTGGAGGCTCACTGGGCTCCGCCCAAGGAGTGAGTGCAGACGCACGCAGCTGGGCTGCCTCCTCTTCTCCCGAGGAGGCTCGCTTCCCGCCTGCTGTGCACTAGGCTTCCAGGCGGGGGCGCCCCGCGCCCCCTACAGGTCTTGGCTCAGGGGCTGCTTCCCTGGAGCTGGGGCTGCCGGCGGGAGCCCAGACACGCAGGGGCAGGCCCCACCACCTGCACACGTCTCTGCTGGGGAGCAGAGCGCTAGGGACATGACGTCTGTCAGGCACCTTCTGGGCGCCCACGGAGTCAGCCTCCGGGAGTGTGGGGCTGCAGACCACAGCCAGGGGACCTGGGAGCCTTGTGCTCGCCGTGCGGCGCTGAGTCTGGGCGGCCAGGCACCCGCTGGAGGAGCCCTGCACTTGCCCTCCCCTCCCCTCCCCTCGACGAGAGGCCTCACTGCTGGAGGGCTTGGCAGTGTGCAAGCCACCGGCTCCTAAGCCTTCCCCAAGGACGCCCGGGGCCTAGATGCAAAGGCAAGGCAGGAGTGGAGCTGAGGCCAGGAAGGCGCCAGGGGCCTCTCCCAGCATCGCACAGCCTGCTCCTTCCCGGGCAGCAAGCCTAGCAGCGAGGCAAGCCTGGGCAAGTCTCGCCCAGGGCAGAGCAGCCTCGCGCAAGGCACTTGACTAGATCCGGCCTCTGAGCAGAGCTGGAGCTCTGCCGTCCTGGAGGCACACTCGGCTCGGCCCAAGCAGGGATTGCAGCTGCACGCGGCTTGGCTCCCTCGACTCTTCCCAAGGAGGCCCGCTTCCAAGCGGACCGTGCACTTGGCTTCCAGGCAGGGACGCCCCGCGCCTCCTGCAGGTCTTGGCACAGGGGCTGCTTCCCCTGAGCGGAGGCTGTGGGCGGCAGCCCAGACACGCAGGGGCAGGCCCCAACCACCTGCCCACGTCTCTGCTGGTGGGGAGAGCACTAGGGAAATGACGTCTGTCAGGCACCTTCTGGGCGCTCACGGAGTCAGCCTCCGGGTGTGTGGGGCTGCAGACCACAGCCGGGGGCCCTGGGGAAGCCTGGTGCTCTCCGTGCTGTGCTGAGTCTGGGCGGCCAAGCGACCGCTGGAGGAGCCCTGCACTTGCCATTCCCTTCCCTATGACAGAGCTCTCACGGCTGGAGGGCTTGGCAGCCGTGCACCCCACCGGCCCCTAAGCCCCTCCGCAAGGACGCCTGGGGACTAGGTGCAAAGGCAAGGCAGGAGTGGAGCTGAGGCCAGGAAGGCGCCAGGAGCGTCTGCCTGTCTGGCGCAGCCTGCTCCTTCCCGGGCAGGAAGCCCAGCAGCGAGGCAAGTCTGGGCAAGGCTCGCCCAGGGCAGAGCAGCCTCACGCCAGCAACTCTGCCAGATCGGCCTCTGAGCAGAGCTGGAGCTCTGCCGTACTGGAGGCTCACTGGGCTCCGCCCAAGGAGTGAGTGCAGACGCACGCAGCTGGGCTGCCTCCTCTTCTCCCGAGGAGGCTCGCTTCCCGCCTGCTGTGCACTAGGCTTCCAGGCGGGGGCGCCCCGCGCCCCCTACAGGTCTTGGCTCAGGGGCTGCTTCCCTGGAGCTGGGGCTGCCGGCGGGAGCCCAGACACGCAGGGGCAGGCCCCACCACCTGCACACGTCTCTGCTGGGGAGCAGAGCGCTAGGGACATGACGTCTGTCAGGCACCTTCTGGCGCCCACGGAGTCAGCCTCCGGGAGTGTGGGGCTGCAGACCACAGCCAGGGGACCTGGGAGCCTTGTGCTCGCCGTGCGGCGCTGAGTCTGGGCGGCCAGGCACCCGCTGGAGGAGCCCTGCACTTGCCCTCCCCTCCCCTCCCCTCGACGAGAGGCCTCACTGCTGGAGGGCTTGGCAGTGTGCAAGCCACCGGCTCCTAAGCCTTCCCCAAGGACGCCCGGGGCCTAGATGCAAAGGCAAGGCAGGAGTGGGAGCTGAGGCCAGGGAAGGCGCCAGGGGCCTCTCCCAGCATCGCACAGCCTGCTCCTTCCCGGGGCAGCAAGCCTAGCAGCGAGGCAAGCCTGGGCAAGTCTCGCCCAGGGCAGAGCAGCCTCGCGCAAGGCACTTGACTAGATCCGGCCTCTGAGCAGAGCTGGAGCTCTGCCGTCCTGGAGGCACACTCGGCTCGGCCCAAGCAGGGATTGCAGCTGCACGCGGCTTGGCTCCCTCGACTCTTCCCAAGGGAGGCCCGCTTCCAAGCGGGACCGTGCACTTGGCTTCCAGGCAGGGACGCCCCGCGCCTCCTGCAGGTCTTGGCACAGGGGCTGCTTCCCCTGAGCGGAGGCTGTGGGCGGCAGCCCAGACACGCAGGGGCAGGCCCCAACCACCTGCCCACGTCTCTGCTGGTGGGGAGAGCACTAGGGAAATGACGTCTGTCAGGCACCTTCTGGGCGCTCACGGAGTCAGCCTCCGGGTGTGTGGGGCTGCAGACCACAGCCGGGGGCCCTGGGGAAGCCTGGTGCTCTCCGTGCTGTGCTGAGTCTGGGCGGCCAAGCGACCGCTGGAGGAGCCCTGCACTTGCCATTCCCTTCCCTATGACAGAGCTCTCACGGCTGAGGGCTTGGCAGCGTGCACCCCACCGGCCCTAAGCCCTCCGCAAGGACGCCTGGGGACTAGGTGCAAAGGCAAGGCAGGAGTGGAGCTGAGGCCAGGAAGGCGCCAGGACGGTCTGCCTGTCTGGCGCAGCCTGCTCCTTCCCGGGCAGGAAGCCCAGCAGCGAGGCAAGTCTGGGCAAGGCTCGCCAGGGCAGAGCAGCCTCACGCCAGCAACTCTGCCAGATCGGGCCTCTGAGCAGAGCTGGAGCTCTGCCGTACTGGAGGCTCACTGGGCTCCGCCCAAGGAGTGAGTGCAGACGCACGCACGTGGGCTGCCTCCTCTTCTCCCGAGGAGGCTCGCTTCCCGCCTGCTGTGCACTAGGCTTCCAGGGCGGGGGCGCCCCGCGCCCCCTACAGGTCTTGGCTCAGGGGCTGCTTCCCTGGAGCTGGGGCTGCCGGCGGGAGCCCAGACACGCAGGGGCAGGCCCCACCACCTGCACACGTCTCTGCTGGGGAGCAGAGCGCTAGGGACATGACGTCCTGTCAGGCACCTTCTGGGCGCCCACGGAGTCAGCCTCCGGGAGTGTGGGGCTGCAGACCACAGCCAGGGGACCTGGGAGCCTTGTGCTCGCCGTGCGGCGCTGAGTCTGGGCGGCCAGGCACCCGCTGGAGGAGCCCTGCACTTGCCCTCCCTCCCCTCCCCTCGACGAGAGGCCTCACTGCTGGAGGGCTTGGCAGTGTGCAAGCCACCGGCTCCTAAGCCTTCCCCAAGGACGCCCGGGGCCTAGATGCAAAGGCAAGGCAGGAGTGGAGCTGAGGCCAGGAAGGCGCCAGGGGCCTCTCCCAGCATCGCACAGCCTGCTCCTTCCGGGCAGCAAGCCTAGCAGCGAGGCAAGCCTGGGCAAGTCTCGCCCAGGGCAGAGCAGCCTCGCGCAAGGCACTTGACTAGATCCGGCCTCTGAGCAGAGCTGGAGCTCTGCCGTCCTGGAGGCACACTCGGCTCGGCCCAAGCAGGGATTGCAGCTGCACGCGCTTGGCTCCCTCGACTCTTCCCAAGGAGGCCCGCTTCCAAGCGGACCGTGCACTTGGCTTCCAGGCAGGGACGCCCCGCGCCTCCTGCAGGTCTTGGCACAGGGGCTGCTTCCCCTGAGCGGAGGCTGTGGGCGGCAGCCCAGACACGCAGGGGGCAGGCCCCAACCACCTGCCCACGTCTCTGCTGGTGGGGAGAGCACTAGGGAAATGACGTCTGTCAGGCACCTTCTGGGCGCTCACGGAGTCAGCCTCCGGGTGTGTGGGGGCTGCAGACCACAGCCGGGGGCCCTGGGGAAGCCTGGTGCTCTCCGTGCTGTGCTGAGTCTGGGCGGCCAAGCGACCGCTGGAGGAGCCCTGCACTTGCCATTCCCTTCCCTATGACAGAGCTCTCACGGCTGGAGGGCTTGGCAGCGTGCACCCCACCGGCCCCTAAGCCCTCCGCAAGGACGCCTGGGGACTAGGTGCAAAGGCAAGGCAGGGAGTGGAGCTGAGGCCAGGAAGGCGCCAGGAGCGTCTGCCTGTCTGGCGCAGCCTGCTCCTTCCCGGGCAGGAAGCCCAGCAGCGAGGCAAGTCTGGGCAAGGCTCGCCCAGGGCAGAGCAGCCTCACGCCAGCAACTCTGCCAGATCGGGCCTCTGAGCAGAGCTGGAGCTCTGCCGTACTGGAGGCTCACTGGGCTCCGCCCAAGGAGTGAGTGCAGACGCACGCAGCTGGGCTGCCTCCTCTTCTCCCGAGGAGGCTCGCTTCCCGCCTGCTGTGCACTAGGCTTCCAGGCGGGGGCCGCCCGCGCCCCCTACAGGTCTTGGCTCAGGGGCTGCTTCCCTGGAGCTGGGGGCTGCCGGGCGGGAGCCCAGACACGCAGGGGCAGGCCCCACCACCTGCACACGTCTCTGCTGGGGAGCAGAGCGCTAGGGACATGACGTCTGTCAGGCACCTTCTGGGCGCCCACGGGGAGTCAGCCTCCGGGAGTGTGGGGCTGCAGACCACAGCCAGGGGACCTGGGAGCCTTGTGCTCGCCGTGCGGCGCTGAGTCTGGGCGGCCAGGCACCCGCTGGAGGAGCCCTGCACTTGCCCTCCCCTCCCCTCCCCTCGACGAGAGGCCTCACTGCTGGAGGGCTTGGCAGTGTGCAAGCCACCGGCTCCTAAGCCTTCCCCAAGGACGCCCGGGGCCTAGATGCAAAGGCAAGGCAGGAGTGGAGCTGAGGCCAGGAAGGCGCCAGGGGCCTCTCCCAGCATCGCACAGCCTGCTCCTTCCCGGGCAGCAAGCCTAGCAGCGAGGCAAGCTGGGCAAGTCTCGCCCAGGGCAGAGCAGCCTCGCGCAAGGCACTTGACTAGATCCGGCCTCTGAGCAGAGCTGGAGCTCTGCCGTCCTGGAGGCACACTCGGCTCGGCCCAAGCAGGGATTGCAGCTGCACGCGGCTTGGCTCCCTCGACTCTTCCCAAGGAGGCCCGCTTCCAAGCGGACCGTGCACTTGGCTTCCAGGGCAGGGACGCCCCGCGCCTCCTGCAGGTCTTGCACAGGGGCTGCTTCCCCTGAGCGGAGGCTGTGGGCGGCAGCCCAGGACACGCAGGGGC